>NC_084618.1:76423131-76438131 GCF_033978795.1 Nerophis ophidion
TTGTCCAAAAGAAAATCAGAAAAAAAAGACAAATCATTAAACAGATTCCAAAAATTGGAATTGTAAAACTCTATCAATTCCCATTCCTAGACATGACATCATACTGTAGCTCTACAGGAAAGGACAGCTTAAAATTAACTTAGCAAAACTCAACAACAAAACCTATGTGATAGGGGTTAAAAATGTAATTTAAAAAATTAAGGAGGAAAACAAAAGATAAATATCAACTTACAGCTTTTAAAAGACTTTTAAAAAAATATTTTACAAAAAAGAAAATCTACATTTATTATTTGTGCAATGCAAACCTTTTTTCAACCATTTATACTAAACATTTTTACTTTTTTTGTTTTATTCAAGTATTTTACTTTTCCTTATTCTTTATCCTTAATCCTCACTATTGTTACATTAAAGGTCCAGAACCCACAATTGTCTATTAATCTGAATATATTGAGAAATGATCAATTAGTATTATTAAACAACCGTATCAAAAATGCTTGTAAGTTAAGATGATTTCAAATATTTATCAAAAATGATGCTTGTAAGTTAAGATGATTTCAAATATTTATCAAAAATGATGCTTGTAAGTCAAGATGTTTTCAAATATTTCAGTTATCCACAATAGTATATGTACAAATTATTTCAAATTTACATGTTGTATTTATTAGAGTAATACCAATAATGTCCACCAGATAGCGCCACCAGATGTGGTGGATTCCACTGGTTTTGACTCACACACACATCACTCACAGTCCATCCGCCCAAATATTATACAACTTTGTGAGCAACAGCGATGTTTGTGTGTGTGTATGTGTGTGTGTGTGTGTGTGTGTGTGTGTGTGTGTGTGTGTCTCACCCGACAGCCAAAGAAAATTAAAAAGGAAAACATGTATCGCAGATAAAAGTGATCCCCATAATCCTTCATTTCCTCACACCATCAAAGCCTATTACTTTTTCAATCATGGGGGGATTTCACTGGCGCTTACTTTCTAATCTGCAGAGATGAAGGACGCGTAAACGACACTTTTAATAACTTGATTACATTACGAAACTAAGATGATATACATTTCTATTAAAATATGAATGAAATGCAGTCCCGTATCAAAGACTGTTGGCCGCAGTGACACAGTATGACCACCGGGTGTCGTTACAGCATACAAGGAGTGAGCGGCGTAAAGAAGAAGAAAAAAAGCGTTACCTAGCCAGCTCCTGTTCAGGTAGACGGACACAAAGACCGGAGGAACCGTGAAGAAGTCCACCACCGAGTTGACCTCCAGCCAAAACCACAGCTTGTCGTTGGCAGCGATAAACTAAAAAAGAAAATAATTTAGAAAATGATTAAATTATGATTATTCAAATAATATCAGAATAGTACGCGTTTTCCACACAATAACCATGTTATATTTTTTAATAGTATTTCTTTATTTAATGAGGATATGCTGTATATTTTTTTATATTATCTTACATTTTTGTAATTAGTTTTACAAAAAAACTAAAGAAATCAAAGAAAACATATACAGTACAGGCCAAAAGTTTGGATACACCTTCTCATTTCAATGCGTTTTCTTTATTTTCAAGACTATTTACATCAGGGGTGCCCATTACGTCGATCGCGATTATCAGCTGGCTAATTTGGCAGTAAAAGGATATATGGGTTTATTGTTCTTCCACCATAGAAGTGGGTCAAAATCTAGTTTTAATGCAATACAGCAGGGGTTTGCATTACGTCGATCGCGATCGACTGGTCGATCTCGGAGGGTGTGTCAGTCGATCTCAAGCCAGGCATTAAAAAATAGACATAAAAATGAGCAATCATCAATCATACCAAGACTTCACTTTCGTCAGTTGTTTGACATTCTCGGCACCCGAGGATCTTGTGAGATGACGCTGGCTGCTGCGAGCTCATATTTAAGAAAAAAATCACTAACAGGGCGGACGCAGGGAAAGACATTTTATTTCTAGAGACTCCGTACCTACTGTCAAAACTCTAAAGACCGACTGCACATTTCCTGTCTTCACCATAAAAGACCTGTTTCATCCTGCCTGTGCTAACAAAATAAGAGTCTCAGAAAGCTAGCAAGCTACGGAGTTTGATGCCAATGTATTTCTCCCCCGCCCTCAGCGACCGCTTTCTCACTTGCTTGCCCACCCGCACACTCACTGACGTCACTCACCTGCTGCCAGACATTAAAGGGCCACACACATATGCTACTCTCATAACAAAGTGTTTAAAAACGAGTATGCAAGTTGGACAAATGAGATGCCAAATCCAAACACTTTCATGTGGTATTGGACAGAAAGGAGGACTTTTTTTTTCCTCCATTTGAAAATGCGGACGTTATCAGCACCACTGTCTAATTCCAATCAATGCAAGTCATCAGAATCAGGTAATACACCAACTTATATTCTTGTCTTCATGAATGAAAGGAATCTATGTGTGTTAAACATGCTTGTATTATCATTAAACACCATTAACTTGTTAACAAAAATGTCTCTTTCATAAATAAATAAATATAAATTATAAATAGGAATGAGGTAGATCTCCTCGACTTGGTCAATTGAAAAGTAGCTCGCCTGCAGAAAAAGTGTGAGCGACCCTGATTTACATTATAAATTGTAACTGAAGGCATCAAAACGACCTGTAGTGTGGAAAAACATTTCAGGTGACTACCTCTTGAAGCTCATCAAGAGAATGCCAAGAGTGTGCAAAGCAGTAATCAGAGCAAAGTGTGGCTATTTTGAAGAAACTCGAATATAAAACATGTTTTCAGTTATTTCCCATTTTTTTGTCAAGTACATAACTCCACATGTGTTCATTCATAGTTTTGATGCCTTCAGTGACAATCTACAATAGTCATGAAAATAAAGAAAACGCATTGAATGAGAAGGTGTGTCCAAACTTTTGGTCTGTAGTTTATGCACTAAAAATAAGGACATGATTTTTTCAGTAACTTAATTTTATTTTTAGTGTGAAAAATAATTTTATTTATTTTTATTTTTATTTAAATTGCATAATATTTATACATTTTTTTATGTGTATTGTTTTTTTTTTAATTGTATTTTAATTCAATTAGAGCACCAGTCAAATGTTTGGAGACACTTTTTTCTTTATTACTACAGGAAACTTTTAACTGGTACTGTAACTCAAATTGTATACGATTCTAAAAATGTTAATATGGAAAAAAAAATATACTCCAATACCCAAAATAAATAGTAAAAAAAAGTTGTACAATTGTATTAAATATTAGAGGCAACATTTTTTCCCCACTTCCAGACGCTTAACTGTCCACAAAAACAAAGAAAATGTTTTATTCTGTTGACATTTTTACGTATTTTTAGGTGTGTAATATGTGACCTCCTAAAATGGAAAACATAGAAAAAGAAAACATAACCACAACAAATAATCAAGTCATCAAAATTCATACCTATTAACGTTTGCGTAAGAAAATAAGAGGCATATCCGAAAATAAGGACCACTCTGGTGCTTCTGCCCTCATTTGCAGCAGTACGTGTTTGCAAATTTAACAACTATTTAGCATAGCTAACAGTTACTCACTCTGAGGCCGAAGTACAAGAGGAAGAAGACGTTGAAGGCCATGTCAATCTGCAGCGTGATGTCCGCGTAGAAGTTCTGGCAGGACTCGATAGGACTGTCGAGCACACAAAAAAATGGCTAAATGGTAAAAAACACCAAGTTTAACTTATGTGGTCAAAGAATAAAAAATGCTCCTTAAAAAAGAAGCGTAATAATATTAATAACATTATATATGTTTGTGTTGAATCATGCAGTCACACAAGCAACATTTATTGTGTGTTATTATATTTGATATGTGCATTCCCCTGGTTAACCCTTAAAAGACTGCAGGGTAGTGCATTAAGTTTTGAGGTCTTTAAGCAGTAGTTTTAAGGGTTAAATACAACAAATGTAAATAAAAACATGCAAAAAGTGCCTCAGGAGGACGTACGAAAAGGTCATGAGGTTCTCACCCGCATTAAAAAGCTTGTATATGACTCTGAGAATCCAGATAAATCCAAAGAAATCATCAATAAAGCACATAGAAAAAGTTAATTCATAATCTCATATTAATTGTTATGTATGTTTATGTCCTTAATGCACTTTTACTTTCACATCACCAAATCTTGATAATGTTTCCTCAAATGAAATTGGCCGCCACGGCCCAATTGATCACCAGAGGTGTCATCCAGGTGAATAAACAAACGCCGCACCTCAAATACCAGCTGACTTTTGCAACAATTTCATCACGTGTCACCTGTAAGTGGCATCTGTAAAGCTGACATGTACAGAGTACAAAGCACAGATGAAAAAAAAATGCTGTTTGGATTAATGTGTGAAGAATGAAATACTTAAAATTATATTAATAGACGCTGAGGAAATAAACAGACGTTTTTTTTTATACAGTGGGGCAAAAAAGTATTTAGTCAGCCATCGATTGTGCAAGTTCTCCCACTTAAAATGATGACAGAGGTCTGTAATTTTCATCATAGGTACACTTCAACTGTGAGAGACAGAATGTGAAAAAAAATCCAGGAATTCACATTGTAGGAATTTTAAAGAATTTATTTGTAAATTATGGTGGAAAATAAGTATTTGGTCAACCATTCAAAGCTCTCACTGATGCAAGGAGGTTTTGGCTCAAAATCTCACGATACATGGCCCCATTCATTCTTTCCTTAACACGGATCAATCGTCCTGTCCCCTTAGCAGAAAAACAGCCCCAAAGCATGATGTTTCCACCCCCATGCTTCACAGTAGGTATGGTGTTCTTGGGATGCAACTCAGTATTCTTCTTCCTCCAAACACGACCAGTTGAGTTGATACCAAAAAGTTCTATTTTGGTTTCATCTGACCTCATGACATTCTCCCAATCCTCTGCTGTATCATCCATGTATCCATTTTGGTATAAATTCAATTTGTGTTTGGAGGAAGAAAAATACTGAGTTGCATCCCAAGAACACCACACCTACTGTGAAGCATGGGGGTGGAAACATCATGCTTTGGGGCTGTTTTTCTGCTAGGGGGACAGGACGATTGATCCGTGTTAAGGAAAGAATGAATGGGGCCATGTATCGTGAGAGTTTGAGCCAAAACCTCCTTCCATCAGTGAGAGCTTTGAATGGTTGACCAAATACTTATTTTCAACCATAATTTAGAAATTAAATTCTTTAAAATTCCTACAATGTGAATTCCTGGATTTTGTTTTTCACATTCTGTCTCTCCCAGTTGAAGTGTACCTATGATGAAAATTACAGACCTCTGTCATCGTTTTAAGTGGGAGAACTTGCACAATCGCTGGCTGACTACTTTTTTGCCCCACTGTATAAAAACTATAATTTCTTTATAATTTCTAATCAAAATATTTCAATATTGCTTTAAAATATATAGTTTTAATACAAACATGATTCCTAATACTATACATTAAAAAAAAATAATGTTTTATAAATACAGTACATATTACTTCTAATTATTAGCTTATTAATTCCTATAAATTGCATATATAGTATACTTGTACAATCTCATGTTTGCAAATACAAAAAATAAATATTTAGAAAACTATTGCTTTTAAATACAGTATGTATGTTACCTATATTTTATTTAATTTTTATTCAATATAAGTCAAATAATTTGTACGTATAGTAAAAAATTTTTATAAAATATGAGCAAATACTTATATTATATTTTTTTTAAATAGTATGTATATTACTTAAATTTATGACCTAATCAATTCATTGAGAGTGCATATATAGCACAATGTACAATCTCAATTGAGTTTTTGCAAATACTGTAAAAATTTAGAAAATTAGTGCTTTTTAAATACAATAAGTCTATTTTATTTTATTTATTTTCAATGTAATTCATATTAATTGTAGATATAGTATAACATAAATATGAATTACATTTGAGCAAATAGTATGTATACATTTTTAAATATATATTTTTTTATAAATACGGCATGTATATTAGTAATTTACTTTCATGTTACGTTGATTGTTTTTCTCTTTAAATGTAAATTGAATAAAAACTCACTAATATGTACTAATTTGTATGAAGTGCTTACAACATATTGTTATAAAATATTGCAAATAATATAAATAAATATTTAAAAACTATTGATTTCTAAAAACAGTGTGTATGTTACACCTATGTTTAAACTGTTATTCAATACAATCACTTCATTTAATCACACATATAGTAATATATAAAAATGTGAATTAAATATTAGCAAATACTGAGTATAAATATTTTTTTACTATATTTTGATAAATATACCATGTATGTTACTTCAGTTTACAATTTTTACAGTGAGTACATATTGTACAATAAAAATAAATATGAATATAATTCTAGCAAATACTGTCTAAATATTCTAAAACATATAATTATAATTCTAGGAAATACTGTCTAAATATTCAAATATATATATATATAATTATATTTTTATATTATATATTTTTAAATAGGAATATAATTCTAGCAAATACTGTTTAAATAATCTAAAACATAGATAATTATTCTAGCAAGTACTGTCTAAATATTCTAAAACCTATATAATTATAATTCTAGGAAATACTGTCTAAATATTCCAAAAAATATATGTATAATTAAATTTTTATATTATATATTTCTATATAATTATAATTCTAGGAAATACTGTCTAAATATTCAAAAAAATACATGTATAATTAAATTTGTATATTATATATTTTTAAATAGGAATATAATTCTAGCAAATATTGTCTAAATAATCTAAAACATAGATAATTATAATTCTAGCAAATACTGTCTAAATATTCTAAGAAATATATATAATTATAATTCTAGCAAATACTGTCTAAATATTCTAAGAAATATATATAATTATAATTCTAGCAAATACTGTCTAAATATTCTAAAAATATATATATATATAAATATATTTTTAGTAATGCAGTATGTATATTTATTCACAAATGTATTACCTTTGACTGGGTGATATACATGTAGAGTGTATATATATATATATATATATATATATATATATATATATATATATATATATATATAGTATAATATTGGAGTTTATTACAGCATGCATGGTGGAGGTTAGCAGCGAATCTACAGGTTGGCGTCATGGTTTAATGTCCACCGGAGAGACTCGGTGGAGTTGTCCTGTTTGCCTCTAAGTGGGTCTGCTGGGTGTCTTCCAGTCAGGCCAGCACGTCCATCATCTAGCAGGCTCGCAGGACTAATTACAGGAAGGGCCTGGATGTCCTCCACTAAACACAACAGCCAACCTCCAAATAAAATTGGACATGACTGGAGGAAACAACGTAAAAAATTAGTGCAAGTTAGTGTCCGTCTGGCCTCAATAATCAGTTCCTTTTGGGATTTTGCGGGCTTGTTTTTGTGATGGTCCTGCCTAAATTCACAGCAGATTTTTCAGAAAGTTACAGAAAAAGTAGCAGTGTGCTTTTTTTCTTTGAGTAACATTGAATCAACTTGTGGTTTTATAAAATCTGTTATCACAGTACGTTATTTTCCGTTCGGGCTCCAGTACTCTGGAATGCCCTCCCGGTAACAGTTCGCGATGCCACCTCAGTAGAAGCATTTAAGTCTCACCTTAAAACTCATTTGTATACTCTAGCCTTTAAATAGACTCCCTTTTTAGACCAGTTGATCTGCCGTTTCTTTTCTTTTTCTTCTATGTCCCACTCTCCCGTGTGGAGGGGGTCCGGTCCGATCCGGTGGCCATGTACTGCTTGCCTGTGTATCGGCTGGGGACATCTCTGCGCTGCTGGTCCGCCTACGCTTGGGATGATTTCCTCCTGGCTCCGCTGTGAACGGGACTCTCGCTGCTGTGTCTTGGATCCTCTTTGGACTGGACTCTCGCGACTGTGTTGGATCCATTGTGGATTGAACTTTCACAGTATCATGTTAGACCCGCTCGACATCCATTGCTTTCCTCCTCTCTAAGGTTCTCATAGTCATCATTGTCACCGACGTCCCACTGGGTGTGAGTTTTCCTTGCCCTTATGTGGGCCTACCGAGGATGTCGTGGTGGTTTGTGCAGCCCTTTGAGACACTAGTGATTTAGGGCTATATAAGTAAACATTAATTGATTGATTGATTTCTTTTTCTATTTGCACACTTACATGTGACGTTCATATGTTGTTAATATTCAGTGTTTTATTGTTTATAGTTAATATTATAAATTCCACTTTCTTTATTTTAATGTACATTTTAGGTGTCCCATTCAGTAAAAAAAATGCCATTCCATTTTTTTGAGGTGGTCAGTCATAAATTGTTTTGAACTCTATTAGACATTGTGACTGTTGGTATTAGTGTACGTGAAAAAAAGGGACCGAAACACACATACTGTACAGCAAATTTCTACAGGTAAATGTGTACATATCATTTAAACACACATACACCTTGGCCCCCCGGACACCATTTTTTCTCTAAATCTGGCCCCCGAGTCAAAATATTTGCCCAGCTCTGTCCTACATGCTACAGAAAACTGCTCTCCGATCGCATTTTCGAGGTGTGTTGATACGATTTTTCAAACCGCAAAGCACAACCACATTAAAGTGTTTGCATGTGTTTAAGAACGCTACCGTATTGCTGTTTTGCTTGTTTTATATAGCACAGATTTAAAAGTAAAAGCAGTAGAAGCACGTACCGTATTTTTCGGACTATAAGTTGCAGTTTTTTTCAGTTTGGCCGGTGCGATTTATACTCAGGAGCGACTTATGTGTGAAATTAACACATTACCCTAAAATATCAAATTATATTATTTAGCTCATTCACGTAAGAGACTAGATTAGGAGTGACAGATTGTTTGGTAAACATATAGCATGTTCTATATGTCATAGTTATTTGAATGACTCTTACCATAATATGTTACGTTAACATAGCAGGAACCTTCTCAGTTGGTTATTTATGCGTCATATAACGTACACTTATTCAGCCTGTTGTTCACTATTCTTTATTTATTTTAAGTTAACTTTAAAATGTCTATTCTTGGTGTTGGATTTTATCAAATAAATTTCCCCCAAAAAATGCGACTTATACTCCAGTGCGACGTATATATGTTTTTTTCCTTCTTTATTATGCATTTTCGGCAGGTGCGACTTATACTCCGGAGCGACTTATACTGCGAAGAATACGGTATACACACATACAACTTGGCCCCTCGGACACATTTTTTTCTCTCAATGTGGCCCCCGAGTCAAAAAATTTGCCCAGCTCTGTCCTACATGCTACAGAAAACTGCTCTCCGATCGAATTATCGAGGTGTGTTGATACAATTTTTCAAACCGCAAAGCACAACCAAATTATAGTGTTTCCATGTATTTAAGAAAGCTACTGTATTGCTGTTTTGCTTGTTTTACATTGCCGGGGGTGCGACTTATACTCATGAGCAACTTATGTGTGAACTTATTAACACATTACCGTAAAATATCAAATAATATTTAGCTCATTCACGTAAGAGACTAGACGTATAAAATTTCATGGGATTTATCGATTAGGAGTGACAGATTGTTTGGTAAACATATAGCATGTTCTATATGTTATAGTTATTTGAATGACTCTTACCATAATATGTTAAGTTAACATAGCAGGCACCTTCTCAGTTTATGCGTCATATAAAGTACACTTATTCAGCCTGTTGTTCACTATTCTTTATTTATTTTAAATTGCTTTTCAAATGTTTATTCTTGGTGTTAGTTTATCAAAAAAATTTCCCCAAAAAATGCGACTTATACTCCAGTGCGACGTATATATGTTTTTTTCCTTCTTTATTATGCATTTTCGGCAGGTGCGACTTATACTCCGGAGCGACTTATACTACGAAAAATACGGTATACACACATACAACTTGGCCCCCCGGACACATTTTTTTCTCTCAATGTGGCCCCCGAGTCAAAAAATTTGCCCAGCTCTGTCCTACATGCTACAGAAAACTGCTCTCCGATCGAATTATCGAGGTGTGTTGATACAATTTTTCAAACCGCAAAGCACAACCAAATTATAGTGTTTCCATGTGTTTAAGAAAGCTACTGTATTGCTGTTTTGCTTGTTTTACATTGCACAGATTCAAAAGTAAAAGCAGTAGAAGCACATACCGTATTTTGCAGTTTTTTTTTATAGTTTGGCCGGGGGTGCGACTTATACTCAGGAGCAACTTATGTGTGAACTTATTAACACATTACCATAAAATATCAAATAATATTATTTAGCTCATTCACGTAAGAGACTAGACGTATAAGATTTCATGGGATTTATCGATTAGGAGTGACAGATTGTTTGGTAAACATATAGCATGTTCTATATGTTATAGTTATTTGAATGACTCTTACCATAATATGTTACGTTAACATAGCAGGCACCTTCTCAGTTGGTTATTTATGCCTCATATAACATACACTTATTCAGCCTGTTGTTCACTATTCTTTATTTATTTTAAATTGCCTTTCAAATGTCTATTCTTGGTGTTGAGTTTTATCAAATACATTTCCCCCAAAAATGCGACTTATATATGTTTTTCCTTCTTTATTATGCATTTTCGGCTGGTGCGACTTATACTCCGGAGCAACTTATACTCCGAAAAATACGGTACTCTGCACTCATTGTCATATTACTCTACTGTTTTTATTCATTATGACTAATAGTATAGTTATAATTACAGAAACACCACCAAAAGCCTTATTTTGCCCACTGTCTGCTCTGTCGTCCATTGATTGCACATATTCTCCATGTTTATTTTATGCTTGAAATGTGTTTGTCCATCTTAAACCTTCATTTATGTTCCAACACATTAAAAAGTTAAAGTTAAAGTACCAATGATTGTCACACACACTCTTAGTGTGGCGAAATTATTCTCTGCATTTGACCCATCACCCTTGATCCTTAACGTTAACAGAACTGTTGAGAGCCATCTACAGTGGTATTTTCAATCTTCTTCCACTTACCCGAGACAGTATTCATTTTGTTGACCTGAATCGTTCAACCTATTTTCCCCAATGAACAGGCCTTGTTGTGAATTTTGTGTTTGAGATGCTCAGCAATAACCTTGATGAAGTGGTTCCAAGACAACTTCAAATGTGCATTATCCTTTGTACTTTATATTTTAGTCGACAAAATCCTAACCCTGGTTTTAGTTGACTAAAACTGTACTGAAAGTAAGTCCATTTAGATGACTGGAATATGACTCAAATTAAAATACATGTCAAAATAAACACTGTTGACAAGAACTAAGATGAACATTTGTAGTCAAGACAATATGAACTGATCCGAAGTCGGGTGGTGGGGGGGCAGCAGTCTAAGCAGAGAATCCCAGACATCCTCAAACCCCAGCCACTTCATCCAGCTCGTCCCGGAGGATAGTGAGTTGTTCCCAGGACAAATTGGGGTGACATCGTCTGGTCTTCCCAGTGGCCTGACGTTCCCCAAACAGATCCCTGAATCACCTCATCTGGCTCCTCTCAATGTGGAGGAGCATCGGCTTTACTTTGAGCTCCTCCCGGATGACAGAGCTTCTTACCCTATCTCTAAGTGAGAGCCTCGCCAAACCGGCGGAAGAAACTCATTTCGGCCGCTTGTCCCAGTGATCGTGTCCATTCAGTCATAAATAACCCCAAAGCTCATGATCCTTAGGCGAGGATGGGAACGTACAAAACCAGTGAAGTTGGCACGTTGTGTAAATGGTAAATAAAAACAGATTACAATGATTTGCAAAACCTATATTCAATAGAATAGACTGCAAAGACAAGATACTTTAACGTTCGAACTGGAAAACGTTGTTATTTTTTGTAAATATAAAAAAATAAACATCTTTATCATGTAAACATGATAGACAAAATTCAACTGGCAGGAATGACGATGATTGGCCAAAATGGACGGGCTTTAGGGGTGTAACGGTACACAAAAATTTCGGTTCGGTACGTACCTCGGTTTAGAGGTCACGGTTCGGTTCATTTTCGGTACAGTAAGAAAACAACAAAATATACATTTTTGGGTTTTTTATTTACCAAATTTGTAAACAATGGCTTTATCCTTTTAACATTGGGAACACTATAATAATTCTGCCCACGTTAATCAACATTAAACTGCCTCAAATTGTTGCTCAGTCTAAATAAAATGATAAATGGGTTGTACTTGTATAGCGCTTTTCTACCTTCAAGGTACTCAAAGCGCTTTGACACTACTTCCACATTTACCCATTCACACACACATTCACACACTGATGGAGGGAGCTGCCATGCAAGGCGCCAACCAGCACCCATCAGGAGCAAGGGTGAAGTGTCTTGCTCAGGACACAACGGACGTGACGAGGTTGGTATTAGGTGGGAATTGAACCAGGGACCCTCGGGTTGCGCACGGCCACTCTTCCACTGCGCCACGCCGTCCCTAAATAAAATGACAACATTTTTCTTCTACATATAAAAAGTGCAACATTAAACAGTTTCAAGTCAACTCATCATGCTTAATTTATCACAGGATTTGGGAAGCCTGTAGTTAATTTTTATTATGTAAATGTTATATTTTTATCAACATGTGATAGCAGGGACCCTGCCACTCAAAGCTTTTCTGTCCGTAAAACACACACGCACGCTACTCACACACGCCGCAAAATGAGCTAACGTTACGCTAAAAGCTAATTAGCCTTCACCTCAAGCCAGAACTGCGAGCGAGCTGAGCTGCAGTTTAAGTTTCTAGAAGGTCAACGGGCTCTTAGTGATGTTACTAGTAGTTGACTGGGAGGTGTTTATTATCATTTGGGGAGAGTACTCTGCCTTTTACTCACCTTCCCACGTTGACTACATGCGCTCTGAATACGCACTGCTGATTGGCTGTTACCGCTATATATGTAACCAATCAGATGGTTGTGTGGGTGGGACAATGCTGGGTGCTGAGACAGAGGCAGAAGAAGCAAAGCAGCTTGTTAAGACTTTAGCTTAGAAACTTGTTTGGTACACCCCCGTACCAAACTGAAACCCCCGTACCGAAACGGTTCAATACAAATACACGTACCGTTACACCCCTAGCGGTCTTTGGATAAAGTTGCGAGGAGATTGGTTACATTTGCGACATGGCACAAATCCTGAGGGGACTGAGTGAGGAAGGTGTGGGGTCAAAGGTGAAATGTAAGGCCAGCAGGAGGCCGCACAGGATGGAATGCAACACTTTTTGATCATATTACGCCTGTACTGGCTCACCTGCACTGGCTTCCTGTGCACTTAAGATGTGACTTTAAGGTTTTACTACTTACTTATAAAATACTACACGGTCTAGCTCCATCCTATCTTGCCGATTGTATTGTACCATATGTCCCGGCAAGAAATCTGCGTTCAAAAGACTCCGGCTTATTAGTGATTCCTAGAGCTCAAAAAAAGTCTGCGGGCTATAGAGCTTTTTCATTTCGGGCTCCAGTACTCTGGAATGCCCTCCCGGTAACAGTTCGAGATGCCACCTCAGTAGAAGCATTTAAGTCTCATCTTAAAACTCATCTGTATACTCTAGCCTTTAAATAGACCTCCTTTTTAGACCAGTTGATCTGCCGCTTCTTTTCTTTCTCCTATGTCCCCCCCTCCCTTGTGGAGGGGGTCCGGTCCGATGACCATGGATGAAGTACTGACTGTCCAGAGTCGAGACCCAGGATGGACCGCTCGTCGGGACCCAGGATGGGCCGCTCGCCTGTATCGGTTGGGGACGTCTCTATGCTGCTGATCCGCCTCCGCTTGAGATGGTTTCCTGTGGACGGGACTCTCACTGCTGTCTTGGAGCTACTATGGATTGAACTTTCACAGTATCATGTTAGACCCGCTCGACATCCATTGCTTTCGGTCATCTAGAGAGGGGGGGGTTGCCCACATCTGAGGTCCTCTCCAAGGTTTCTCATAGTCAGCATTGTCACTGGCGTCCCACTGAATGTGAATTCTCCCTGCCCACTGGGTGTGAGTTTTCCTTGCCCTTTTGTGGGTTCTTCCGAGGATGTTGTAGTCGTAATGATTTGTGCAGTCCTTTGAGACATTTGTGATTTGGGGCTATATAAATAAACATTGATTGATTGACTTTTTACATAATGAAGCCCAAGACACTCACTGACCTTTCTTCTCTTATCGTTATCATCATCATCATTATTGTGAGTGTCTTTCAAACGATACTTCCTGATCACTCCTCACAAACATTAACCCAACTTCCTCTCTTCTAATCAGCCATTGTAGTTTTGGAGAAAAGCAATTTTTATTAAAAAAAAAAAAAAAAAAAAAATGTAAATAGCAGTAAAACTCACTCTGACGAGTCGATGAAGTAGATGACCAGAGCTCCGATGCTGAGAGCGAACACGAGCACCACCTGAAAGACAACATTACACAATACTTGCATAATTGTAATCACATATGTAGTATTACTTTATACTTTTATGTTACAAAAGTAGTATTTTCATTGTATTGAACAGTTGTTCTCAAACGTTTTTCACCAAGAACCACCTCAGAAAACACTTGGCTCTCCAAGTACCACCATAATGACCAACATTGAAACACAGTAGTGTAGTAGGCCTAAGTATTCATTAAAAGCAAGACTCATGTTTTATTTAACAAGTATATTTAATATTTTTGACCACTGTTACACACAGTTTGAACAGTAACACTGAAAATAGCTGCATAGCTGTACTTTAATCAAAAGATTATTTGGCATACCAATAGTGGTATATGTACCCCAGTTTGAGAATCACTGGTATGCAGGGAATACATGTAATACAGAAAAATATATTTAATAAAAATATATGATTTACACCATATTTTTACATATATATTTTTAAATACGTATCTGCTATATTCTTTAAAAATATTTTCTATAACACAACATTTATTTTCATCATTAGATCATTCAATTCAGATGTTAGAATAAATAAATCAAAGAGAAACAAACAAATTGTTTTCATGTTTATGTATTTTCTTAAATAAAAAGGATATACTTAAAATGTATTTATTTGATATAAA
>NC_084618.1:76443131-76463131 GCF_033978795.1 Nerophis ophidion
TTGAGTGTTGTTAAAAGAAAAAGTGATGTAACACAGTGGTGAATATGCCCTTTCCCAACTACTTTGGCACATGTTGCAGCCATGAAATTCTAAGTTAATTATTATTTGCAAAAAAAAAAAAAGTTTATGAGTTTGAACATCAAATATCTTGTCTTTGTAGCATATTCAACTGAATATGGGTTGAAAAGGATTTGCAAATCATTGTATTCCGTTTATATTTACATCTAACACAATTTCCCAACTCATATGGAAAAGGGGTCTGTATATATAGTATACATATATATATATTGTACACATATATAGTATATTAAATATACAAAAACTATGTATGTATATCTATTATACCTTAGGTCAGGAAAAAACCCGGATGCTATATCATCCCTACAAGCCTGTATCGCAGGTTTTTCTTTACGTTGATGCCTCGAAAAAACAAGAACACTTGAAACTGAAAAAATGCACCAAGTAAAATGAGACAAATCACACGTCAAATGTATTTATTCCAATTGCTACAAAAAAAATCCCCTGATGAGCAGGGAAATCTGCGAAACAGGCTTTTAGGGATGATATAGCCTCTATGTTTTTTCCTGACCTAATGTATATTCCACTCTGATGAGTACTGTATAACAGATATACCACAGAAATATGTATATCTAATTATATATACACCAATATATATGTTTGCTTATACACTATATATACAGTACAGGCTTAAAGCTTGGACACCCCTCATTTCAATGAGTGTTATTTATTTTCATGACTATTTACACAGTAGATTGTCACTGAAGGCATCAAAAATAAGACACCTGTGAAGTGAAAACCATTTCAGGTGACTGTACCTCTTGAAGCTCATCGAGAGAATGCCAGGAGTGTGCAAAACCGCAATCAGAGCAAAGGGTGGCTATTTTGAAGAAACTAGAAAATAAAACATGTTATCGATTATTTCACCTTTTTTTGTTAAGTACATAACTCCACATGTGTTCATTCATAGCTGTGATGCCTTCAGTGACAATCTACAATGTAAATAGTCATGAAAATAAAGAAAACGCATTGAATGAGAAGGTGTGTCCAAACTTTTGGCCTGCACTGTATAATATGTTTTTAGCATTATTTTCTGTTACATGCTCTAATAATTTTCAACAAGCAAAAAGGCTGTACGCGTGTCTTGTATCTACAGTATACGTGCACGCGGGAAGCTGTTAACTTTATTACCCGCCATGCTTTAAACTCCTTGTGCAGGTCTGAATGTTTGTTATTTAAATGTAATGCTGTATTGACATATTTGGCCAGGTATGTTCCGTGTTTGAAGTGTCACCTTTATTGACAGTTCTGAAGCCCAAATACCTTCATATTCCCTTTCACGCACCCTTTTTATTAACCAGTAGACTGGCTGTTATTTTGTAAGTATTCTTTTGGACGATGATTATGATTGTATGCGCTCAGTGTGATCATTTTGACACACGAATGCGCCTCGACTCAGCAACGTCAGGCAATAGTACCTTTTTTTAATTCATTAGTACCACGGTACTTTACTAATCAATCAATCAATCAATGTTTACTTATATAGCCCTAAATCACTAGTGTCTCAAAGGGCTGCACAAACCACCACGACATCCTCGGTAGGCCCACATAAGGGCAAGGAAAACTCACACCCAGTGGGACATCGGTGACAATGATGACTATGAGAACCTTGGAGAGGAGGAAAGCAATGGATGTCGAGCGGGTCTAACATGATACTGTGAAAGTTCAATCCACAATGGATCCAACACAGTCGCGAGAGTCCAGTCCAAAGCGGATCCAACACAGCAGCGAGAGTCCCGTTCACAGCGGAGCCAGCAGGAAACCATCCCAAGCGGAGGCGGATCAGCAGCGTAATAGCCGTGTACTGTACAACCCTCTGGTCCAGGGGTGGACAAACTACGGCCCGTTGGTCCTTTTGATCCGTCCCGCCAAATATCAAAACAGAATTGAGAAAAAAATCTGTTTTGAAAACTGCCACAAGAAAACTGAAACTAGACTTCGACGCACTGGCAAAAATGGGTGATCAACCACACGCCTACTAAAAGAAAATGAAAGTGTTAACCCTTTAATACAATTTTTATGTGTCTTTGATGATATGATATTGTTGAAAATAGCTGGATGAGCTTCAAGAGGTGGTCACCTGAAATGGTTTTCACTTCACAGGTGTGCTTGAAGCTCATTGAGAGAATACCAAGAGTGTGCAAAGTAGTAATCAGAGCAAAGGGTGGCTATTTTGAAAAAAAAAACTAGAATATAAAAAGTGTTTTAGGTTATTTGACCTTTTTTCGTTAAGTACATAACTTCACATGTGTTCATTCCTAGTTTTGATGCCTTCAGTGACAATCTACAATGTAAATCGTCACGAAAATAAAGAAAACACATTGAATGAGGAGGCTTGTAATGTGCATATATAGTACATATGTGCATAAAGGCATCTATATGCGCACGCACACCGCAAACTGAGCTATGTTAGGTAACAAAGGTAATTAGCCTTCACCTCAAGCCAGAACTGCGAGCGAGCTGAGCTGCAGTTTAAGTTTCTAGAAGGTCAACGGGCTCATAGTGATGTTAGTAGTGGTTGACTGGGAGGTGTTTATTATCATTTGGGGAGAGTACGCTGCCTTATGCTCACCTGCTAAACACCTATCTGCTCGACGCTGAAGCCTTTACTATATGCGCTCTGAATACGCACTGCTGATTGGCTCTTACCGCTCTGAATACGCACTGCTGATTGGCTGTTACCGCTATATATGTAACCAATCAGATGGTTATGTGGGTGGGACAATGCTGGGTGCTGAGATAGAGGCAGAAGAAGCAAATCAGCTTGTTAAGACTTTAGCTTGGAAACTCGTTCGGTACACCCCCATACCGAAACGGTTCAATACAAATATACGTACCGTTACACCCCTACTATACATGTAGTCTTTTTGCTTTATGTATTTAATCTTTTTTCCTTCTTATTTCTTGTGCTACAAGTACTACTGTAACGTATTATTTTCGGGTCTCCCCATGTCTAGCATTAAAAGATTACAGTTGGTACAAAATGCGGCTGCTAGACTTTTGACAAGAACAAGAAAGTTTGATCACATTACGCCTGTACTGTATATACCTTTATATACATATATACATACATATATACCTGTACTGGCTCACCTGCACTGGCTTCCTGTGCACTTAAGATGTGACTTTAAGGTTTTACTACTTACGTATAAAATACTACACGGTCTACCTCCATCCTATCTTGCCGATTGTATTGTACCATATGTCCCGGCAAGAAATCTGCGTTCAAAGGACTCCGGCTTATTAGTGATTCCCAAAGCCCAAAAAAAGTCTGCGGGCTATAGAGCGTTTTCCGTTCGGGCTCCAGTACTCTGGAATGCCCTCCCGGTAACAGTTCGAGATGCTACCTCAGTAGAAGCATTTAAGTCTCATCTTAAAACTTATTTGTATACTCTAGCCTTTAAATAGACTCCCTTTTTAGACCAGTTGATCTGCTGTTTCTTTTCTTTTCCTTCTATGTCCCACTCTCCCTTGTGGAGGGGGTCCGGTCCGATCCGGTGGCCATGTACTGCTCGCCTGTGTATCGGCTGGGGACATCTCTGCGCTGCTGATCCGCCTCCGCTTGGGATGGTTTCCTGCTGGCTCCGCTGTGAACGGGACTCTCGCTGCTGTGTTGGATCCGCTTTGGACTGGACTCTCGCGACTGTGTTGGATCCATTGTGGATTGAACTTTCACAGTATCATGTTAGACCCGCTCGACATCCATTGCTTTCCTCCTCTCCAAGGTTCTCATAGTCATCATTGTCACCGACGTCCCACTGGGTCATCATTGTCACCGATGTCCCACTGGGTGTGAGTTTTCCTTGCCCTTATGTGGGCCTACCGAGGATGTCGTGGTGGTTTGTGCAGCCCTTTGAGATACTAGTGATTTAGGGCTATATAAGTAAACGTTGATTGATTGATTGAAGTAATATATTCATGTAAAAAAAAAAAGTAGTAAACAAGACACAAGCTGATCCGTCCACCCCACTAAATACTTCCTTACACTCACCAAAGAACTTGAACCACGGTCAAGTCTTCAAATCACAAATGACAACAGAATGAGAGGCATTAGGAGCGCATTAATTAAGGTCGAGACTCCAAAACTTCACAAGTCAGTGACGTGTGCAGCACAAACATGAACATTACCATCAGTCCGTTTTGAAGTTACATGCAGGGAGAAGGTTGCCATGGCGACGCTGCTGCCAACTGCCTGCTGTCTGTTTTTGCCTCGTTGTCTTATATGTTAGCAGCGTTCCAAAAAAAAAAAACCACACACACAGCTTGTCCACTTAATGCACGCTGATCGGACTCTCAATGTTTACACATCATCTTTATAGACCTTTAACTCGCTTGATCTTTAACTCACCTGCTGCACCGTGTACAGCTTCGGTTATTTTCTCCAACGTGCAATGTAAGTCAAGATGAAATAAGAAGAAACATTGGTGACGTTTGCAGCCAGGAAAAACTTATTTTGCTTGATGAGGGACAGTTATTTAATTACATTTATGAATGGAAAACCCAACGTCTGTGTCCGTTTTTAGTATTTGTAGTACATTTATCATCAATGCTCTTTGTACTCTTTAGGGTCTGAGAGCGATTAAAAATGAGTAAATACCAGCAAAATATGACAAAATATAGAATGTATGCTCTAGTCATTTTGTAGTCACAAATGCAAGACTAGGTGTTGCACATTATGCCTATTAGATTTGTCTATGAGAGATTTTATACCAAAAAATAAATTAAATAAATTAAAATTTGAATGATCATATAATTACTTGTGACAGTCAGAGGTACATTGTAATATTGAGTAAATAAATAATACAATGAAAAATGTTCACTAAAATATAATCTGAATTATAATTTTTAAAAAACATTTTTAAATGAAAAGAAATGAGGAAAATAATACTGTTGCTTTAACCTTGTAATGTATGTTAAAATTATTGCTACATATTACAAAAATACAAACACTAAAAATGTTCACTAAAAATATAATCTAAATAACTAAAAAAAAACATTTTTTAATAAAAAAAAAATGTTGGGACAATAATACTTTTGCTTTAAACTTACAACTTAAATTAAAATTATAGCAACCATCCATCCATTTTCTACCGCTTGTTGCTGAACCCAGGACCACTCAGGACATACGTATTTTAAGGCACATGCACTAACCCCTGTTCCACCGTGCTGCCATTTATTGCAACATATTTAAAAAATACGAAAACTAAAATTGTTCACTGAAAATATAATCTACATAATAATTTAAAAAACATTTTTCAATAAAATCAGTGGCCTAGTGGTTAGAGTGTCCGCCCTGAGATCAGTAGGTTGTGAGTTCAAACCCCGGCCGAGTCATACCAAAGACTATAAAAAAATGGGACCCATTACCTCCCTGCTTGGCACTCAGCATCAAGGGTTGGAATTGGGGGTTAAATCACCATAAATGATTCCCGGGCGCGGCACCGCTGCTGCTCACTGCTCCCCTCACTTTCCAGGGGGTGATCAAGGAGATGGGTCAAATGCAGAGGACAAATTTCACCACACCTAGTGTGTGTGTGACAATCATTGGTACTTTAACTTTACTTTAAAAAAAATTGTGAGCAAAATAATATTCTTGCTTTAACCTTATAATTAATGTTAGAATTATTGCAACATATTTAATAAATACAAACACTAAAAATGTTAACTTATAATATAATCTAAATTAGGGGTGCCCATTACGTCGATCGCGATCGACTGGTCGATCTCGGAGGGTGTGTCAGTCGATCTCAAGCCAGGCATTAAAAAATAGACATAAAAATAAGCAATCATCAATCATACCAAGACTTCACTTTCGTCAGTTGTTTGACATTCTCGGCACCCGAGGATCTTGTGAGATGACGCTGGCTGCTGCGAGCTCATATTTAAAAAAAAATCACTAACAGGGCGGACGCAGAGAAACACATTTTATTTCTAGAGACTCCGTACCTACTGTCAAAACTCTAAAGGCCGACTGCACAGTTCCTGTCTTCACCATAAAAGACCTGTTTCATCCTGCCTGTGCTAACAAAATAAGAGTCTCAGAAAGCTAACAAGCTACGGAGTTTGATGCCAATGTATTTCTCCCCCGCCCTCAGCGACCGCTTTCTCACTTGCTTGCCCACCCGCACACTCACTGACGTCACTCACCTGCTGCCAGACATTAAAGGGCCACACACATATGCTACTCTCATAACAAAGTGTTTAAAAACCAGTATGCAAGTTGGACAAATGAGATGCCAAATCCAACCACTTTCATGTGGTATTGGACAGAAAGGAGGACTTTATTTTCCCTCTATTTGAAAATGCGGACGTAATCAGCACCACTGTCTAATTCCAATCAATGCAAGTCATCAGAATCAGGTAATACACCAACTTATATTCTTGTCTTCGTGAAAGAAAGGAATCTATGTGTGTTAAACATGCTTGTATTATCATTAAACACCATTAACTTGTTAACAAAAATGTCTCTTTCATAAATAAATAAATATAAATTATAAATAGGAATGAGGTAGATCCCCTCGACTTGGTGAATTGAAAAGTAGCTCGCCTGCAGAAAAAGTGTGAGCGCCCCTGATCTAAATAATAAAAAAATAAATACAAATAATTGTGAGGAAAATAATATTCTTGCTTTAACCTTATAACTTATGTTAAAATTATTGCAACATATTAAAAAACTACAAAGAAAAAATATAGCATTTTTATAGAAAATTATTTTTTTTATTTTTTGGGGAATGTCACGGTACTAATTTGTACCTGACTAAAAAGTAATGTATACAATTATTTGTAAAATTAAAAAAGAAAAAAATCATGAGAATTCATCATTCCGTGTGAGAAATGCAACACAGTGCCTTTAAGAGCTGAGCCTTCAGTACTCCCTCGCCGGGTGACCCATGCTGATGGCGGCCCGCCAAAATCCAAAGTTACAAGCGGCACCACAGCGCAGTACATGAAGCGGCAGCACGTCTTGCAAAGAACCTTCTAGCGGCACCTTTTCACACGCCGTCTAACGAGTCACAATGAGGATGACACGCACCATCGAGCACCTTCTGTCGAGCGTCAACAGCAGTTCCTCCTATCCCCTTAAAGCGATGCTTCTCAAATTGTGGGGTGGGACCCCCCCCCGGGGAATTGAGAACCACTGCCTTGAAGTAACTGTACGGATTGACCAGTACCTTAAAAGTAATACATGCCATGTACAAAACCAGTCAAGTTGGCACATTGTGTAAATGGTAAATAAAAACAGAATACAATGATTTGCAAATCCTTTCTAACATATATTCAATTGAACAGACTGCAAAGACAAGATATTTAATGTTCAAACTGAGAATTTTTTTTTTTTTTTTTTTCAAATAATTATTAACTTAGAATTTAACGGCAGCAATGCATTGCAAAAGAGTTGGCAGAGGGGTATTTTTACCATTTTACACTGGCGTCGTTTCCGGGTGTTGTTGATAAATGGCTTTTGCTTTGGAGCGACCAACTGTAGTTACCGACAGTGGTTTCCTTAAGTGTTCCTGAGCCCATGTGGTAATATCCTTTACACACTGATGTCCCTTTTTGATGGAGGGATTGAAGGTCACAGGCATTGCTGCTTACGTGCAGTGATTTCTCCAGATTCTCTGAACATTTTGATGATACTACTGACCGTAGATGGTGAAATCCCTACATTCCTTTTGAGAAATGTTGTTCTTAAACTGTTGGACAATTTGCTCACGCACTTGTTCACAAAGTGGTGACCTTCTCCTCATCCTTGTTTGTGAATGACTGAGCATTTCATGGAATCTGTTTTTATACCCAATCGTGTCACCCACCTGTTCCCAATTAGCCTGTTCACCTGTGGGATGGTCCGAATAAGTGTTTGATGAGCATTCTTCAATTTTTTGAGTCTTCTTTGCCACTTGTACCAGCTTTTTTGAAACATGTTGCAGGCATCAAATTCCAAATAAGCTAATATTTGCAAAAAATAACAAAGTTTACCAGTTCGAACGTTAAGTATATGCAGTCTATTCAATTGAATATAAGTTGAAAAGGATTTGCATTTCATTGTTTTCTGTTTTTATTCATCAATTACACAACGCGCCAACTTCGCTGGTTTTGGGGTTGGTATTTCAAACAATAACGAAATAGGAGGACACAAACATTACCAAGACAATCATAGCTATGTGAGCCACACGGTAACATTACACTCACTTATAAACATTCGAGGTTAGCATATTCACTGGGAAAAAAACTAAACAATTAAACTTACAGCTCCTACATCTGACTGACAGCTGGCCGAGCTTTTTTAAAGATGTGTAGTGAAGCCTCTCACAAAAGTATGGCAAACAAGTAAGGGCGATAATACTCACATTCGGAGCTCATAAACACGTGTTGTTGTTAGAACATAATTAAAAAGTCACTTTGCATAATAGGAAAGTTGGGGGGTGGGGGGTGTAGTGTACCTTGGAGGCTCATTAGTGGAGGTTACTACGTCAAAATCATTTGCACTGGGACGGAAGTGTGACGCCAACAAATCACGGGAGGGTTGCCTAACAAAGTCAGACTCGAAAAGGTAGCAAAAGGGTTTCTGCAGGTATCAGCAAATCTAATTTAATGGAACTTAAAACAAATGTAATGTCCTACTGAAAATAGTTATTAAATATAATCAAAAGCATGCAATAGTCAGTACAGACACAAATGCAAGCATTTGACAATAACAATGTTGAATTGATAAAAAGTTTACATTAATTGTGGCAGTAAGTCGAACACGTTTCCAGTGAGGGTTGGACTCCGCCAAGGCTGTCCTTTGTCACCGATTCTGTTCATAACTTTTATGGACAGAATTTCTAGGCGCAGTCAAGGCGTTGAGGGGTTCCGGTTTGGTGACCGCAGGATTAGGTCTCTGCTTTTTGCAGATGATGTGGTCCTGATGGCTTCATCTGACCGGGATCTTCAGCTCTCGCTGGATCGGTTCGCAGCCGAGTGTGAAGCGACCGGAATGAGAATCAGCACCTCCAAGTCCGAGTCCATGGTTCTCGCCCGGAAAAGGGTGGAATGCCATCTCCGGGTTGGGGAGGAGACCCTGCCCCAAGTGGAGGAGTTCAAGTACCTAGGAGTCTTGTTCACGAGTGAGGGAAGAGTGGATCGTGAGATCGACAGGCGGATCGGTGCGGCGTCTTCAGTAATGCGGACGTTGTACCGATCCGTTGTGGTGAAGAAGGAGCTGAGCCGGAAGGCAAAGCTCTCAATTTACCGGTCGATCTACGTTCCCATCCTCACCTATGGTCATGAGCTTTGGATCATGACCGAAAGGATAAGATCACGGGTACAAGCGGCCGAAATGAGTTTCCTCCGCCGGGTGGTGGGGCTCTCCCTTAGAGATAGGGTGAGAATCCGGGAGGAACTCAAAGTAAAGCCGCTGCTCCTCCACATCGAGAGGAGCCAGATGAGGTGGTTCGGACATCTGGTCAGGATGCCACCCGAACGCCTCCCGAGGGAGGTGTTTAGGGCACATCCAACCGGTAGGAGGCCACGGGGAAGACCCAGGACACGTTGGGAAGACTATGTCTCCCGGCTGGCCTGGGAACGCCTCGGGATCCCCCGGGAAGAGCTAGACGAAGTGGCTGGGGAGAGGGAAGTCTGGGCTTCCCTGCTTAGGCTGCTGCCCCCGCGACCCGACCTCGGATGAGCGGAAGAAGATGGATGGATGGATGGAATGTTGAATTGATAAAAAGTTTACATTAATTGTGGCTGAATTAAGCACTAATTAATTGTGATGTTTATAAGTAACCCTTTCAAACGCAATAAACATATTTTTCATTATTGTATTATTTTAATGTATATGGAAGGTGAATAACAAAATAAAATGAACTCTCAATATTTGTCCGCACTTCAATAAATATTGAATATCTTGAAGTGCAATTTTTTTTCCCCCCAATTGGAAAAAATGGGTCAGGTACTTTGCTTTATTGTCTTTGTTGTTGCCAAAAGCAATTGTATGATTTTTGGTTTTTGTTTGTTTGTTTAATGCGGAGGTAGGCAACCCGCGGCTCTTTAGCACCGCCTGAGTGGCTCCTCTGAGTTTTTTCAAAAATATACAAAAATGGAAAAAAATGGGCGAAAAATATATTTGTTGTTTTAATAATGATTCTGTAGGAGGACAAACATAAAACAAACCTTCTTAAATGTGAGAATGCCGAACGTTTAATACATTTGTGTTTTCGCTTCACTGATGACAGTATATGGCCAGCGCCGCTTTATCCTACTAATGTCAGCTGTACTTGAACTCACCATAGTGTGTTTACATGTACAACTTTCTCCAAGGCTACCATAGAAAGACCTGTTTTATGACACTATCTCATTTTGTACACCAAATGTTTTACGCTGTGTGTGAATGCGCAAAGGTGAACTTTGGTGATGTTGTTGACTTGTGTGGAGCGCTGATAATAGATGCTAACATGCTATTTAGGCTAGCTGTATGTACATATTGCATCATCATGCCTCGTTTGTATGTATATATGAGTTAATTTATCTTCTTTTACTTATGTCCTCTGGGTATTTCATTGATATTTGCCTGTCTCATGACACATGATAAATGTTTACGGTGTTGTTCCAGACCACAGCAAAAGATTGTAATGAATCCATTAGAAGAGGACAGCCAGTCGTTTCCTTTAATTTGGACACACACACCTACATCTTTGGCCATTCTAAGCCAGTCATTTCCAGGAGTCATCCCACCCTCTGAGACACTTACTTAATGTGTTGCTTTCATTATAACACTTACATAAGACTTTTTACTTTGTTCAGCTCCAGACAGATTAGCTTTTTTGAATTTTTGGTCCAAAATGTCTCTTTCAACATGTTGGGTTGCTGAACCCATGCTTTACTGCAGAGGTCCCCAAACTACGGCCCGCGGGCCGGATCCGGTCCGCCAGCGTCCAAAATTTGGCCCGCGGGAAGTCCCAAGTTAAAATATTTGAATTTGAATTTTATTTTTGTATTTAAATTTTTTTTTACATCTGTCCTTTCTAATCCATTTTATACTGCTTGTTACTCTCGGTGTCTCCTAGCCGCCCAGGCAAATCGTAGTTTAAAAATGCAAATTCCCATTGATAATGTGACATCGTCGCGCTCGGAATATATATATATATATATATATATATATATATATATATTTATGTGTGTAGTTTATCCGTTATACATTGCTCAATACCGGGGTGGAGGGGAATATACATTAGTTCAGGAAAACACACAGAGGCTATTTCATCCCTCCAAGCCTGTTTTGCAGGTTTCCCTGTTTTTCAGGGGATTTTATTATATATTTTATTATAAAATCCCCTGTTTCGCAGGTTTCCCTGCTCTTCAGAGGATTTTATTATATTTTCTACCGCTTATAACTTTCGGGGTCGCAGGGGGTGCTGGAGCCTATGTTATTATAAAATCCCCTGAAGAGCAGAGAAACCAGCGAAACAGGCTTGTAGGGATGAAATAGCCTCTGTGTTATTTCCTGACCTGATATATATTTTACAGCCCGGCCCTCGGCTAAATTTATTTAACCCAATGTGGCCCCCGGGTCAAAAAGTTTGGGGACCCCTGCTTTAATGCCTCTTAACATTGTATTTATGACATACTTGCCAACCCTCCCGGGAGACTCCCGAAATTTAGTGCCTCTCCCAAAAACCTCCCGGGACAAATTTTCTACCGAAAATCTCCTGAAATTCAGGCGGAGCTGGAGGCCACGCCCCCTCCAGTTCCATGCGGACCAGAGTGACGTGTCGACAGCTGGTTTTCACGTCCGCTTTCCCACAATATAAACAGAGTGCCCGCCCAATGACGTTATAACTGTAGAATAATCGATGGCGAGTTCTTGGTTTCTTATGTGGGTTTATTTTTAGGCAGTCTCATTAACGTCCTCCCAGCGCGTCAACAACACACAACAACAGCAGTCACGTTTTCGTCCACCGTAAAGCAGTTTGTCTGCCATAAACAGCAATGTTGTGACACTCTTAAACAGGATAATACTGCCATCTACTGTGAGTGCATGTGTGACTAACATCTATGGCTTTTAGAGCAGTGACTCTCAAACTTCTTTCAGAGATGTACCCCCTGTGAAACATTTTTTTAATTCAAGTACCCCCTAATCAGAGCAAAGTATTTTTGGTTGAAAAAAAAAAAAAAAAAGATAAAGTAGTAAAATACAGCACTATGTCATCAGTTTCTGATTTATTCAATCAATCAATGTTTATGTATATAGCCCTAAATCACTAATGTCTCAAAGGGCTGCACAAACCACAGCACAAACCACAACAACATCCTCGGTAGAGCCCACACAAGGGCGAGGAAAACTCACACCCAGTGGGACGTCGGTGACAGCGACTATGAGGATTAAATTGTATAACAGTGCAAAAATATTGCTCATTTGTAGTGGTCTTTCTTGAACTATTTGGGAAAAAAAAGATATAAAAATAACTAAAAACTTGTTGAAAAATAAACAAGTGATTCAATTATAAATAAAGATTTCTACACATACTGCGATGAGGTGGCGACTTGTCCGCCTTCCGCCTCTTTGTAGCTGAGATAGGCACCAGCGCCCCCCGCAACCTCAAAGGGAATAAGTGGTAGAAAATGGATGAATGGATAGCTGTAAATATACTCCTCAACTCTTAACCACGCCCTCAACAACGCCCCACCCCCAACCACACCACTCGCCCAACCCCAGACCAACGCCCCCACCCCCACCTGTCGAAATCGGCGGTCTCAAGGTTGGCAAGTATGATTTATGACCATGTAAAACCTTAATTACCTTAAAGCAGTAACGTGTGGAGTTCCCCAGGGTTCGGTCCTTGGCCCTGTACTCTTCAGCATCTACATGCTGCCGCTGGGTGACGTCATACGCAAATACGGTACTAGCTTTCACTGTTATGCTGATGACACCCAACTCTACATGCCCCTAAAGCTGACCAACACGCCGGACTGTAGTCAGTTGGAAGCGTGTCTTAATGAAATTAAACAATTGATGTCCGCTAACTTTTTGCAACTTAATGCCAAAAAAACGGAAATGCTGATTATCGGTCCTGCTAGACACCGACCTCTATTCAATAATACAACTTTAACATTTGACAACCAAATAATAAAACAAGGTGACTCTGTAAAAAATCTGGGTATTATCTTCGACCCAACTCTCTCCTTTGAGTCACACATTAAAAGCGTTACTAAAACGGCCTTCTTTCATCTCCGTAATATCGCTAAAATTCGCTCCATTCTGTCCACTAAAGACGCCGAGATCATTATCCATGCGTTTGTTACGTCTCGTCTCGATTACTGTAACGTATTATTTTCGGGTCTCCCCATGTCTAGCATTAAAAGATTACAGTTGGTACAAAATGCGGCTGCTAGACTTTTGACAAGAACAAGAAAGTTTGATCACATTACGCCTGCACTGGCTCACCAGCACTGGCTTCCTGTGCACTTAAGATGTGACTTTAAGGTTTTACTACTTACGTATAAAATACTACACGGTCTAGCTCCAGCCTATCTTGCCGATTGTATTGTACCATATGTCCCGGCAAGAAATCTGCATTCAAAGGACTCCGGCTTATTAGTGATTCCTAGAGCTCAAAAAAAGTCTGCGGGCTATAGAGCGTTTTCCGTTCGGGCTGCAGTACTCTGGAATGCCCTCCCGGTAACAGTTCGAGATGCTACCTCAGTAGAAGCATTTAAGTCTCACCTTAAAACTCATCTGTATACTCTAGCCTTTAAATAGACCTCCTTTTTAGACCAGTTGATCTGCCGCTTCTTTTCTTTCTCCTGTGTCCCCCCCTCCCTTGTGGAGGGGGTCCGGTCCGATAACCATGGATGAAGTACTGGCTGTCCAGAGTCGAGACCCAGGATGGACCGCTCGTCGGGACCCAGGATGGACCGCTCGCCTGTATCGGTTGGGGACATCTCTACGCTGCTGATCCGCTTGAGATGGTTTCCTGTGGACGGGACTCTCGCTGCTGTCTTGGAGCCACTATGGATTGAACTTTCACAGTATCATGTTAGACCCGCTCGACATCCATTGCTTTCGGTCCCCTAGAGGGGGGGGGGTTGCCCACATCTGAGGTCCTCTCCAAGGTTTCTCATAGTCAGCATTGTCACTGGCGTCCCACTGGATGTGAATTCTCCCTGCCCACTGGGTGTGAGTTTTCCTTGCCCTTTTGTGGGTTCTTCCGAGGATGTTGTAGTCGTAATGATTTGTGCAGTCCTTTGAGACATTTGTGATTTGGGGCTATATAAATAAACATTGATTGATTGATTGATTGATAATTTCTGCAAAAACCCATTTAATTAATATTAATGTGTTTAATTGACCCGTAGAAAACCTGTATATTTATATTTATGGTGATGCAGCTTTTCTATTTGATGGGGATTGTCTAGGGTGCCGGTGTACCTAATGTTGAGTCCAAGGTGAGTTGATAATAAAGACTAAAGTCTCCTCACTCCCTGTTGTTGACATCAATAGGCCACAGTCGACTCCAGAGACCAGGGGAGGAAGGGAGGGGGGCAGGAGGGGTGTGGTGGGGGGCAGTCACCTGCAGGCTCTGGTACTTCCTGATTCACTCTGCAAGCATCGCATCAGCACACGCCGCTCTCATTTGTGACGCTCAGTGAACATCTCACACACACACACACACACACACACAAAAATGTGTTCAGACACACACACACGGTGTTGAAAGGAAAGTGGAAGGTATAAGAAAGAAAATCAATTTAGAGCAGCGAGTACATAAAATGTCGCCCATAGAAGGGAACTAATAACGAAGAAGACGTCTGATGTGCGTAGACGTGACTCAACTTGACTAAAAAAAGACATTTGCGGGCGCTCAGGTGGTGCGTCATCACTGCCATACTGTTTTTTTTAATGCTACATGGTCACCTCGCACAGCGACATGAGAAGGACTATTAGCATTAACATGAAAAGATAAACTATGAGTAGATAATGACATCTTAGCAGAATATGGATAGAACATTAGAAAAAAGTTGATCGCACATATGACAGCTGAAAATTAAAAAGGAAAAGGAGGAAAACATGAAAACTGGAGAGAGCCTGCTGGAAAAGGGCCTGATTGAAGTGGCCAATAAGGAGGATGAGCTAAAGACTGGAAGAGTAGAGAATAAGGCTTTAAAGGCCTACTGAAATGAGATGTTCTTATTTAAACGGGGATAGCAGGTCCATTTTATGTGTCATACTTGATCATTTCGCGATATTGCCATATTTTTGCTGAAAGGATTTAGCAGAGAACATCGACGATAAAGTTCGCAACTTTTGGTGCTGATTAAAAAGCCTTGCCTGTACCGGAAGTCGCAGACATTGACGTCACAAGGGTGAGGGCTCCTCACGTTCTCACATTGTTTTTAATGGGAGCCTCCAGCAGCAAGAGCTATTCAGACCGAGGATGAGCGAAAGACTAGAAAAAAAAATAAAATGAATAAAATAAAACGTGTGAGCGTTTCAGATGTAATTAGACACATTTATTAGGATAATTCTGGAAGATCCCGTATCTGCTTATTGTTTTAATAGTGTTTTAGTGAGATTGTAAAGACATACTTCGAGGTCGGAGGGCTGCGGTGAACACGCAGTGTCTCAGAGAGAAGCCAAGTTCACAGCTGCCTTTTAAACAGCTACTGCAGGAGGACGAACAATCCAATGATGTCTCCGGTAAGATATATATCAAAATTTTACCATCCAAAAAAATGCTGGTTGACGTAGAGAAACATGTTGCTTGACCGCTCTGTGATAAAAAAAAAACAAAAAAAAACACCAGCTGTGTCTCGGTTGCTGAAGACAGCTGCAGTACGCCGCTTTCCACCAACAGCATTCTTTTTTATAGTCTCCATTATTAATTGAACAAATTGCAAAAGATTCAGCAACACAGATGTCCAACTTACTGTGTAATTATGCCATGAAAAGAGACGACTTTTAGCCGTAACTGGTGTTGAGCTCGAGAGAAGTGGTTCCAGAGCCCTTGCTGTGCATCGAAGTGACTTGGAGAAGGCATTCGACCGTGTCCCTCGGGAAGTCCTGTGGGGAGTGCTCAGAGAGACTGTCTTATTGTGGCGGTCCGCTCCCTGTATGATCAGTGTCAGAACTTGGTCCGCATTGCTGGCAGTAAGTCGAACACATTTCCAGTGAGGGTTGGACTCCGCCAAGGCTGTCCTTTGTCACCGATTCTGTTCATAACTTTTATGGACAGAATTTCTAGGCGCAGTCAAGGTGTTGAGGGGTTCCGGTTTGGTGACCGCAGGATTAGGTCTCTGCTTTTTGCAGATGATGTGGTCCTGATGGCTTCATCTGACCGGGATCTTCAGCTCTCACTGGATCGGTTCGCAGCCGAGTGTGAAGCGACCGGAATGAGAATCAGCACCTCCAAGTCCGAGTCCATGGTTCTCGCCCGGAAAAGGGTGGAGTGCCATCTCCGGGTTGGGGAGGAGACCCTGCCCCAAGTGGAGGAGTTCAAGTACCTAGGAGTCTTGTTCACGAGTGGGGGAAGAGTGGATCGTGAGATCGACAGGCGGATCGGTGCGGCGTCTTCAGTAATGCGGACGTTGTACCGATCCGTTGTGGTGAAGAAGGAGCTGAGCCGGAAGGCAAAGCTCTCAATTTACCGGTTGATCTACATTCCCATCCTCACCTATGGTCATGAGCTTTGGGTCATGACCGAAAGGATAAGATCACGGGTACAAGCGGCCCAAATGAGTTTGGGTCTCTCCCTTAGAGATAGGGTGAGAAGCTCTGCCATCCGGGAGGAACTCAAAGTAAATCCGCTGCTCCTCCACATCGAGAGGAGCCAGATGAGGTGGTTCGGGCATCTGGTCAGGATGCCACCCGAACGCCTCCCTAGGGAGGTGTTTAGGGCACGTCCAACCGGTAGGAGGCCACGGGGAAGAATCAGGACACGTTGGGAAGACTATGTCTCCCGGCTGGCCTGGGAACGCCTCGGGATCCCCCGGGAAGAGCTAGACGAAGTGGCTGGGGAGAGGGAAGTCTGGGTTTCCCTGCTTAGGCTGTTGCCCCCGCGACCCGACCTCGGATAAGCGGAAGATGATGGATGGATGGATGGATGGGATGGTGCTGAGCTAATATTTCCTGACAGTCCGTGACGTCACGCGCACGCGTCATCATTCCTCGATGTTTTCAACAAGAAAACTCTGCGGGAAATTTAGAATTGCAATTTAGTAAACTAAAAAGGCCGTATTGGCATGTGTTGCAATGTTAATATTTCATCGTTGATATACAAACGATCAGACTGCGTGGTCGGTAGTAGTGGGTTTCAGTAGGCCTTTAAAGCAATAATTTTTTATTCTTCACGGAAAAATGCCATCAGGTATCATCAGAGTCAGACCCTAACCATAACCCTAACCTAACGCTAAACCCAAATCTAACCCTAACCCACAACATTAATTTGCATTAGAAAAAATGTATATATATATTTATATATAATGGAATAATTCCGCGATGGAGCGGCACTTTTATTGTGAAGACAGGAACTGTGCGATCAGTCTTTAGGCTTTTGACGGGAAGTACGGTTGAAATAAAAAGTGTCTTTTTTCCTCTACACTTTTGATTGATTGACTGAAACTTTTTTCAGTAGATTGCACAGTACAGTACATATTCCGTACAATTGACCACTAAATGGTAACACCCCAATACGTTTTTTAACTTTTTTAGGTCGGATTCGACGTGTGACAGTCACGTGACCGCCTGGTTTTGTTTGATTGGTCCAACGTCACCAGTGACTGCATTTGATTGGGGAAACGCAGGCATGCGTAGTTCCTACTTTGAATGCGTGTCTGACAAAATCAAAACAAACAAAGCGTGCATTAACAGATCGATTAAAAAAAAAAAGTAGCGAGTAGATTGTAGATAAATGTAGCGGAGTAAAAGTAGCGTTTCTTCTCTATAAATATACTCAAGTAAAAGTAAAAGTATGTTGCATAAAAACTACTCTTGGAAGTACAATTTATCCCAAAAGTTACTCAAGTAGATGTAACGGAGTAAATGTAGCGCGTTACTACCCACCTCTGAGTATGACAGACAGACAAAGGCAGCGCCCAGCTGTGCCGTCTTCTTAATTATAGGAGGAGGGAGTGGCCCACCAGGAGGAGCGTGAGCAGCTGAACACAATCAATCAATCAATCATAATTCATCTAAAACATCCAATAAATAATCAACATCTTCATTGGCATTATTGAATTAGATTGTCAAAACAATAAATAAATAAATAATATAAATAGGCTCAAACAAACGCCATGGGTGGATCTACACCTGACATCCACTGTAATGATACCAAGTACACGAGCGTATCTAGTCGATACTACTATGATTACATCGATATTTTTGGGCATCACAACATCTTTTGTTTTTTTAAAAAGTATATTATGTTTACAAACTCTGAAAATATGTCTCTAGAAACATGAGGACTTTAAATATGACCAATGTATGATCCTGTAACTACTTGGTATCAGATTGATAGCCAGATTTTTGGTATCATCCAAAACTAATGTAGAGCATCCAAACAACAGAAGAATAAACTATTATTACATTTTCACAGAAGTGTAGATAGAACATGTTAAAACATAAAGTAAGCAGATATTAACAATAAATGAACAAGTAGATTACTAATTAATTTTCTACCCCTTGTCCTTAAAGGGGAACATTATCACCAAACCTATGCAAGCGTCAATATATACCTTGATGGTGCAGAAAAAAGACCATGTATTTTTTTAACCGATTTCCGAATGCTAAATGGGTGGATTTTGGCAAATTAAACGCCTTTCTGTTTATCGGGCTTTTAGCGATGACGTCACCGAGGTAACACACCCGCCATATTAATTTTCACATTACAAACACCGGGTCTCAGCTCTGTTATTTTCCGTTTTTTCAACTATTTTTTGGAACCTTGGAGACATCATGCCTCGTCGGTGTGTTGTCGGAGGGTGTAACAACACTAACAGGGAGGGATTCAAGTTGCACTACTGGCAAGAAATCTGCCGCCAGACCCCCCTTTGAATGTACCAAAGTGTCTTCACATTTGACCGGCGGTGCTAAGACAGACATGGCACAGAGATGTATGGATAACCTGCAGATGCATTTGCAACGATAAAGTCAACGAAATCACAAAGGTGAGTTTTGTTGATGTTGTTGACTTATGTGCTAATCAGACATATTTGGTCACGGCATGACTGCCAGCTAATCGATGCTAACATGCTACGCTAATCGATGCTAACATGCTATTTACCGGCGGTGCTAAGACAGACATGGCACAGAAATGTATGGATAACCTGCAGATGCATTTGCAACGATTAAGTCAACGAAATCACAAAGGTGAGTTTTGTTGATGTTGTTGACTTATGTGCTAATCAGACATATTTGGTCACGGCATGACTGCCAGCTAATCGATACTAACATGCTATGCTAATCGATGCTAACATGCTATTTACGCTAGCTGTATGTACATTTGAAACTAGATACCCACATTCAATGCGAAACAAACACTTACCAATCGACGGATTTAAGTTGCTCCAGTGTCACAAGATGCGAAAGTCCTGATCGTTTGGTCCGCACATTTTACCGGCGATGCTAATAAGGCAGCCATGCTATGGGCCACTTCATTAGGTACACCCACGCTATGGGCGAATAGCGTCAATAGCTATTCGCACAATAGCTTCAATTTGTTCTTCAATTTTGTTTTCGCTATCTGCCTCCATACTCTGACCATCTGTTTCAATACATGCGTAATCTGTTGAATCGCTTAAACCCGAGTCTGAATCCGAGCTAATGTCGCTATATCTTCCTGTGGTAACCGCCATGTTGTTTGTATTGGCAGCCCTGTATGACGTCACAGGGAAATTGATAGTGGTTTTGAAGATAGCGAAAATAAGGCACTTTAAAGCTTTATTTA
>NC_084618.1:76468131-76503131 GCF_033978795.1 Nerophis ophidion
TTTTGGATGATGATACCACAAATTTGGGTATCAATCCGTTACCAAGTCATTACAGGATCATACATTGGTCATATTCAAAGTCCTCCTGTGTCCAGGGACGTATTTCCTGAGCATATAAACATAATATATATTTTTTTTAAACTGGGTGAAACGGGTACTTTTTAGAAGCGGTATAGTACCGGATATGATTCATTAGTATCGCAGTACTATACTAATACCGATATACCGTACAACCCTGCTTTGTTGTTTGCATTTTTTTTAGGATCAACGTTCTCAGTGCCATAAACAAAAAAAAAAGTGTTTGATTCTCCTTTGACATTTTGACTTTGCAAAAATTGACATGCAATTAAAATTTTACTCTGCAGTCCAGCAATGTCTATCCACATCAATTTCGTAAACAATTTGCTACTCCGTACCCAGCAGGGACGAGACATTGATACAACGTTGATTATACATACACGTCCTTTAAAAGTGACTTTGAAACAACGTTGCAAAATAGTTTTATATGTAAGTTGAGAAGGAGGGAAATAACCAAATGTCAATGGTCCGCAATATCGCTAAAATTCGCTCCATTCTGTCCACTAAAGACGCTGAGATCATTATCCATGCGTTTGTTACGTCTCGCCTCGACTACTGTAACGTATTATTTTCGGGTCTCCCCATGTCTAGCATTAAAAGATTACAGTTGGTACAAAATGCGGCTGCTAGACTTTTGACAAGAACAAGAAAGTTTGATCACATTACGCCTGTACTGTATATACCTTTATATACATATATACATACATATATACCTGTACTGTATATACCTTTATATACATATATACATACATATATACCTGTACTGTATATACCTTTATATACATATATACATACATATATACCTATACTGGCTCACCTGCACTGGCTTCCTGTGCACTTAAGATGTGACTTTAAGGTTTTACTACTTACGTATAAAATACTACACGGTCTAGCTCCATCCTCTCTTGCCGATTGTATTGTACCGTATGTCCCGGTAAGGAATCTGCGTTCAAAGGACTCCGGCTTATTAATGATTCCCAAAGCCCAAAAAAAGTCTGCAGGCTGTAGAGCTTTTTCATTTCGGGCTCCAGTACTCTGGAATGCCCTCCCGGTAACAGTTCGAGATGCTACCTCAGTAGAAGCATTTAAGTCTCACCTTAAAACTCATTTGTATACTCTAGCCTTTAAATAGACTCCCTTTTTAGACCAGCTGATCTGCCGTTTCTCTTCTTTTTCTTCTATGTCCCACTCTCCTTTGTGGAGGGAGTCCGGTCCGATCCGGGGGCCATGTACTGCTCGCCTGTGTATCGGCTGGGGACATCTCTGCGCTGCTGATCAGCCTCCGCTTGGGATGGTTTCCTACTGGCTCCGCTGTGAACGGGACTCTCGCTGCTGTGTTGGATCCGCTTTGGACTGGACTCTCGCGACTGTGTTGGATCCATTATGGATTGATCTTTCACAGTATCATGTTCTCATATGTTCTCATAGTCATCAGTATCATCAGTATCATGTTCTCATAGTCATCATTGTCACCGACGTCCCACTGGGTGTGAGTTTTCCTTGCCCTTATGTGGGCCTACCGAGGATGTCGTAGTGGTTTGTGCAGCCCTTTGAGACACTAGTGATTTAGGGCTATATAAGTAAACATTGATTGATTGATTGAATGGTCAAATCAACGTCACAACCTGACATTAAATAAACGTAGTCAAAAAGCATGTTGTTTTAATGTTGTATTTGTGTTGTAAAATGTTGGTTGTCAAATGACCAAAATTCAATGGTTAAATCTACGTCAGAACACAACATTAATTAAATGTTGTCAAAAGGCATGTTGCTCCAACGTTAGGTTTGAGTTGCTCAACATCAAGACCTAATTCTACAAGTTCTCAACGATGTTTTAATGTCTTGTGCCAGCTGGGAATGAAATATCAAACTCAGCAGTTCATTGTCACGTCTACTGGATCTCGTAGGGCACTACAACCAACTGCCTTTAATGTAAAATCGATACTTCCAAGATGTAAATACAAGGCCGAAGACGACTCCCTGTGTAGTCTGTCACCTGATCGGACTTCCTCGACACTTTGGTAAAGTGAGACAAGTGTGACTCCTAAGCTATTTTTGTTTGACAACTGCCATTAACAAAAGGAAGTCAGAGATCCATATACGATGTATGATTGATGCAAATGTGTCCTTTATGGTGTAGTGCAGGGGTGCCCATTACGTCGATCGCGATCGACTGGTCGATCTCGGAGGGTGTGTCAGTCGATCTCAAGCCAGGCATTAAAAAATAGACATAAAAATGAGCAATCATCAATCATACCAAGACTTCACTTTCGTCAGTTGTTTGACATTCTCGGCACCCGAGGATCTTGTGAGATGACGCTGGCTGCTGCGAGCTCATATTTAAGAAAAAAATCACTAACAGGGCGGACGCAGAGAAACATTTTATTTCTAGAGACTCCGTACCTACTGTCAAAACTCTAAAGACCGACTGCACAGTTCCTGTCTTCACCATAAAAGACCTGTTTCATTCTGCCTGTGCTAACAAAATAAGAGTCTCAGAAAGCTAACAAGCTACGGAGTTTGATGCCAATGTATTTCTCCCCCGCCCTCAGCGACCGCTTTCTCACTTGCTTGCCCACCCGCACACTCACCGACGTCACTCACCTGCTGCCAGACATTAAAGGGCCACACACATATGCTACTCTCATCTAAAAGTGTTTAAAAACGAGTATGCAAGTTGGACAAATGAGATGCCAAATCCAACCACTTTCATGTGGTATTGGACAGAAAGGAGGACTTTTTTTTTCCTCCATTTGAAAATGCGGACGTTATCAGCACCACTGTCTGATTCCAATCAATGCAAGTCATCAGAATCAGGTAATACACCAACTTATATTCTTGTCTTCATGAAAGAAAGGAATCTATGTGTGTTAAACATGCTTGTATTATCATTAAACACCATTAACTTGTTAACAAAAATGTCTCTTTCATAAATAAATAAATATAAATTATAAATGGGAATGAGGTAGATCTCCTCGACTTTGTCAATTGAAAAGTAGCTCGCCTGCAGAAAAAGTGTGAGCGCCCCTGGTGTAGATTGACAAAAAAAAAAAAATTAATACTGATGACTTATTCTGTGCTAGTTTGGCTATGCTAGCTGTTGCAAAGTAGCTATACTACATTTTACTGAGTTATTTACCAGTTAAAAGATATCACTAACATAATGCTACATTATATTAAAGGCCTACTGAAATTAGATTTTCATATTCAAACGGGGAAAGCAGGTCCACTCTATGTGTCATACCTGATAATTTCGCGAAATTGCCATATTTTTGCTGAAAGGATTTAGGGGAGAACATCCACGATAAAGTTCGCAACTGTCGGTGTTAAGAGAAAAGCCCTGCCTCTACCAGGAAGTCGCAGACGATGACGTCACACGTGTGGGGGCTCCTCGATATTCAAATTATCTTTAATGGGAGCCTCCAACAAAAAGTGCTATTCGGACCGAGAAAACGACAATTTCCCCATTAATTTGAGCGAGGATGAAAGAGTCGTGTTTGAGGATATTGATAGCGACGGACTAGAAAAAAAAAAAGATTAAAAAAATAAGTAAAAAAAAAAAAACGCGATTGCATTGGGACGGATTCCGATGTTTTTAGAGACATTTACTAGGATAATTCTGGGAAATCCCTTATCTTTCTATTGTGTTGCTAGTGTTTTAGTGAGTTTAATAGTACCTGATAGTCGGAGGGGTGTGTTGACGCGCAGTGTCTCAGGGGAGTCGACGGCAGCTATGGACGGCACAAGCTCAGCTTTTCTCCGGTATGAACTGACTTTTTAACCACAATTATCTCACCGAAACCTGCTGGTTGACATTTGGTAGGGATCCGTGTTGGCTTGACCGCGCTCTGATCCATAGGAAACTTTCACCTCCAGGAATTTTAAACAAGGAATCACCGTGTGTTTGTGTGGCTAAAGGTTAAAGCTTCCCAACTCCATCTTTCTATTGTGACTTCTCCAATATTAAAAGAACAAATTGCAAAAGATTCAGCAACACAAATCTACAAAATACTGTATAATTATGTCATTAAAGCAGACGACTTTTAGCTGTGTGTGTGCAGCGCTCATATTTCCTTAAAACCTGTGACGTCTTGCGTGCACGTCATCATTACACGACGTTTTCAAGACAAAACTCCGGGAAATTTAAAATGGCAATTTAGTCAACTAAAAAGGCCGTATCGGCATGTGTTGCAATGTTAATATTTCATCATTGATATATAAACTATCAGACTGCGTGGTGGGTAGTAGTGGCTTTCAGTAGGCCTTTAAATGTGACTGTATCGCAGCACGGTGGGGAAAGGGATAGTGCATGTGCCTTACAATACGAAAGTCCTGAGTAATCCTAAATTCGGGATCTTTCTGTGTGGAGTTTGCATGTTTTCCCCGTGACTCCGTGGGTTCCCTCTGGGTACTCCTGGGGATAGGTTGATTGGCAACACTAAATTGGCCCTAGTGTGTGAATGTGAGTGTGAATGTTGTCTGTCTGTCTGTGTTGGCCCTGCGATGAGGTGGCGACTTGTCCAGGGTGTATGCCGCCTTCCGCCCGGTTGCAGCTGAGATAGACTCCAGCACCCCCCGCGATCCCAAAAGGGACAAAATGGATAGATAGAAGTCAAGAAAGGAAAAAAATACAAAAATTGTTGACGTTACTAGTCCCACTAATACTGATTAGTGGTTTAATAGGGATAGGTTGATTGGCAGTTGTCTGTCCATCTGTGTTGGCCCTGCGATGAGGTGGCGACTTATCCAGGGTGTACGCCGCCTTCCACCCGGTTGCAGCTAAGATTGGCTCCAACCCCCCACCCGCGACCCCAAAAGGGACAAGCGGTAGAAAATTAATGGATGGCTGGAAGGATGTATCGAAGTAGCGCAAACATAAGCATGGAGTTAGCTAACTAGCTATCTAAATCCTCTAAGTGAAGTGAAGTGAATTATATTAGCAGTATAGCGGTATAGCTCGGTTGGTAGAGTGGCCGTGCCAGCAACTTGAGGGTTGCAGGTTCGATTCCCGCTTCCGCCATCCTAGTCACTGCCGTTGTGTCCTTGGGCAAGACACTTTACCCACCTGCTCCCAGTGCCACCCACACTGGTTTAAATGTAACTTAGATGTTGGGTGTCACTATGTAAAGCGCTTTGAGTCACTAGAGAAAAGCGCTATATAAATATAATTCACTTCACTTCACTTATATTTATATAGCGCTTTTCTCAAGTGACTCAAAGCGCTTTACATAGTGACACCCAATATCTAAGTTACATTTAAACCAGTGTGGGTGGCACTGGGAGAAGGTGGGTAAAGTGCCTTGCCCAAGGACACAACGGCAGTAACTAGGATGGCACAAGCGGGAATCGAACCTGCAACCCTCAAGTTGCTGACACGGCCACTCTACCAACCGAGCTATGCCGCCCCCAAAAAAAATGTTCAACTCTTTGAGTTCAAAATGTTTTCCATTGGTATCAGTTGGCTGTGTGTTAAATGCATCTATGACATGATTAGCAAAACATTGTCACATAATGTTCTGACAACTGGAGGCTAACTGTGTTTAACAGCACAGCGGGAACGGGGAGATAAAAGAAAAACAATAACGCATCAAACGACAGATGGGATCTCTCAGCGTTGTCAATCTGTGGTGGGTGCATTGTTGCAAATATAGGATCCTGTTGACTGCAACTAAGTAAACACGTTTTTTTATTTAAAGAGCTGACCTTCCGTAAATAAATGTTGAGCGCCTGGAAGGTGTATTGAAGAGACTTCTGACTGCTAATTAAAGAACAACATACACTATATTGCCAAAAGTATTTGGCCACCCATCCAAATGATCAGAATCAGGTGTCCTAATAACTTGGCCCAACCACAGGTGTATGAAATCAAGCACTTAGGCATGGAGACTGTTTCAACAAACATTTGTTAAAGAATGGGCCGCTCTCAGGCGCTCAGTGATTTCCAGTGTGGAACTGTCATAGATTCTGTTCATAACTTTTATGGACAGAATTTCTAGGTGCAGTCAAGGCGTTGAGGGGTTCCGGTTTGGTGACCGCAGGATTAGGTCTCTGCTTTTTGCAGATGATGTAGTCCTGATGGCTTCATCTGGCCGGGATCTTCAGCTCTCACTGGATCGGTTCGCAGCCGAGTGTGAAGCGACCGGAATGAGAATCAGCACCTCCAAGTCCGAGTCCATGGTTCTCGCCCGGAAAAGGGTGGAGTGCCATCTCCGGGTTGGGGAGGAGACCCTGCCCCAAGTGGAGGAGTTCAAGTACCTAGGAGTCTTGTTCACAAGTGAGGGAAGAGTGGATCGTGAGATCGACAGGCGGATCGGTGCGGCGTCTTCAGTAATGCGGACGTTCTATCGATCCGTTGTGGTGAAGAAGGAGCTGAGCCGGAAGGCAAAGCTCTCAATTTACCGGTCGATCTACGTTCCCATCCTCACCTATGGTCATGAGCTTTGGGTCATGACCGAAAGGATAAGATCACGGGTACAAGCGGCCGAAATGAGTTTCCTCCGCCGTGTGGCGGGTCTCTCCCTTAGAGATAGGGTGAGAAGCTCTGCCATCCGGGAGGAACTCAACGTAAAGCCGCTGCTCCTCCAAATCGAGAGGAGCCAGATGAAGTGGTTCGGGCATCTGGTCAGGATGCCACCCGAACGCCTCCCTAGGGAGGTGTTTAGGGCACGTCCAACTGGTAGGAGGCCACGGGGAAGACCCAGGACACGTTGGGAAGACTGTCTCCCGGCTGGCCTGGGAACGCCTCGGGATCCCCCGGGAAGAGCTAGACGAAGTGGCTGGAGATAGGGAAGTCTGGGCTTCCCTGCTTAGGCTGCTGCCCCCGCGACCCGACCTCGGATAAGCGGAAGATGATGGATGGATGGATGGATGAACTGTCATAGGATGCCACCTGTGCAACAAATCCAGTCCTCGCTCCTAAATATTCCAAAGTCAACTGTCGGCTTTATTATAAGAAAATGGAGGAGTTTGGGAACAACAGCAACTCAGCCACGTAAACTGACAGGGGTTTCAGCGGCTTTTTAAGCGTATAGTGCAAAGAGGTCACCGACTTTCTGCACAGTTGCTACAGAGCTCCAAACTTCATGTGACCTTCCAATTAGCCCACGTACAGTACGCAGAGAGCTTCATGGAATGGGTTTCCATGTACCCAAGTCATAAATCACCAGGTCCAACGCAAAGCGCCGGATGCAGTGTAGATGCCTTCTCTGGAGTGATGAATCACGCTTTACCATCTGGCAATCTGGCCTGAACCCGATAAAACCCCTTTGGGATGAATTAGATTGGAGACTGAGAGCCAGGCCTTCTCGACCAACATCAGCGTGTGACCTCACCAATGCGCTTTTGGAAGAATGGTCGAAAATTCCTATAAACACACTCTGCAACCTTGTGGACAGCCTTCCCAGAAGAGTTGAAGCTGTAAAAGCTGCAAAAGGTGGACCGAGATCATATTGAACCCTATAGGTTAAGAATGGGATGGCACTTCAAGTTCATATGTGAGTCAAGGCAGGGGGCCTTATACTTTGGGCAATATAGTGTAGCGAGTAGAGCTGTGAATCTTTGGGTGTCCCACGATTCGATATCGATTCTTGGGGTCACGATTCGATAATATATCGATTTTTTCGATTCCATTCTTGATTCAAAAACTATATTTTTCCGATTCAAAACGATTCTATATTCATTCAATACATAGGATTTCAGCAGGATCTACCCCAGTCTGCTGACATGCTAGCAGAGTAGTAGATTTTTTTTTAAAAAGCTTTTATAATTGTAAAGGACAATGTTTTATCAACTGATTGCAATAATGTAAATTTAACTATTAAACGAACCAAAAATATGACTTATTTTATCTTTGGGAAAACATTGGACACACTGTGTTGTCAAGCTTATGAGATGCGATGCAAGTGTAAGCCACGGTGACACTATTGTTCTTTTTTTTTTATTTTTATAAATGTCTAATGATAATGTCAGTGAGGGATTTTCAATCACTGCTATGCTGAAATTATAACTAATATTGATACTGTTGTTGATAATATTCATTTTTGTTTCACTACTTTTGGTTTGTTCTGTGTCGTGTTTGTGTCTCCTCTCAATTGCTCTGTTTATTGCAGTTCTGAGTGTTGCTGGGTCAGGTTTGGTTTTGGAATTGGATTGAATTGTTATGGTATTGCTGTGTTTTGTTATGTTGGATTGATAAAAAAATATATATATAATTTAATTTTTCATTTTTTAAAATCGATTTTTTTAAAATGAGAATCGATTCTGGATCGCACAACGTATGCGATTCGATTCGTATTCGAATCGATTTTTTTCCCCACATCCCTAGTAGCTAGTCTAGGGAAATTTAAAACAAATACGTAAAACCTAATCCAGGCAACAGACCTTTGCTAGTTTGACCATGCTAACTCTTAAAATAAAAACAAACAACTTACTGCCAGCATTTAGAGTCGCTACACATCGTTTTTATAAATTCCCAGTTTGTCAAATTACAGTAAATAAGCTGGGTTTTGTTTTTTTTGTTACAAAATTGTCCATGCTGGTTTGGTTGGCTATGCTACCTCTTGAAATGTATATCACCTTCCTACTAACTTGTATTTGCAAGTATGAGTAGCTAGCTGCTGTTTGGGGGAACTAGTCTCCAGTAATGGCTTGTCCAGGGTGTACCCCGCCTTCAGTCCGAGTGCAGCTGGGATAGGCTCCAACACCCCCTGTGATCCCGAGAGGGACAAATGGTAGAAAATGGATGGATGGGTGTTCTAATTGTAGTTCATTCCAAAGGGGACAGACAGTGGAGGGTTGAGAAAATGACAGCATTAGAAGCTCGACTGTGTCAACACTTGTGATGTTTCCATCCTCTTCTAAAACATAAAACAAATATAGAAAATGTTAAAATATTTAAATAATCTGGCATATTGTATCACGGCCTCAAAAACTGCTTGTGGTAGCTCGGCTGGCTATGCTAGAATAGATTTCCATTTATGAATCATCAAACATACAAAGTTGACATACAGATGGAAAATTATTTATATGGCGCCATTTATACCAAAAAGTTCCATTTTGGTTTCATCTGACCATATAACATTCTCCCAATCCTCTGCTGTATCATCCATGTATCCATTTTGGTACAAACTCAACTCGTCGTGTTTGGAGGAAGAAGAATACTGAGTTACGTCCCAAGAACACCACACCTACTGTGAAGCATGGGGGTGGAAACATCATGCTTTGGGGATGTTTTTCTGCTAAGAGGACAGGACAATTTTTTGTTTTTATTCAGTCATTGGTGGAGCATAATATATATATATATATATATATATATATATATATATATATATATATATATATATATATATATATACTTTTTTTATTTAATTTTTTTTATTTTTTTTATTTATTTTACAATTGTTTTTAACATGGCTGTGCAGCACTTTGGAAACGTTGTTGTTGTTTAAATGTACTATATAAATAAAGTGGATTGGATTGGATTGATCCGTGTTAAGGAAAAAATGAAAGGAACTTTTTGGTATAAACTCAACTCGTCGTGTTTGGAGGAAGAAGAATACTGAGTTGCATCCCAAGAACACCACACCTACTGTGAAGCATGGGGGTGGAAACATCATGCTTTGGGGCTGTTTTTCTGCTAAGGGAACAGGACGATTGATCCGTGTTAAGGAAAGAATGAATGGGGCCATGTATCGTGAGATTTGGAGCCAAAACCTCCTTCCATCAGTGAGAGTTTTGAATGGTTGACCAAATACTTATTTTCCACCATAATTTACAAATAAATTCTTTAAAATTCCTTCTATGTGAATTCCTGGATTTTTTCCACATTCTGTCTCTCACAGTTGAAGTGTACCTATGATGAAAATTACAGACCTCTGTCGTCATTTTAAGTGGGAGAACTTGCACAATCGGTGGCTGACTAAATACTTTTTTGCCCCACTGTATATATTTGGGGTTTATAGTCCGGCGCAGCTAGTACATGGGAAAACATTTCTTGGCCCTAGAATTTAGTGGGTGTGGCTAACCAGTGGCTAACTAGCGTGCTAGCATATACATTGGCACCAAGCTACAAGGCAATGTGAAGGTAGTTGTATGTAGATGCTATGCTGTGCCTCTCCAAAACATGGCCCATTAAAATGCTGAGAACACACATCTGCTATGTTTAGCTAAGCTGCCGTTGCCGTGACAACAGACGACCGCTACTACGCTGGTTAATGTTTCATGCAACGACTAGCACGCCGGCATGCAGCATTCAATGCGGAAGGCCGGGTCACACATAAAAATGGACTCGAATCAACGACCCTTTGGTCACGGACCGCGATTTAACCTGTAAGGATGCTATGCTCGTGAAGGCACGCGCGTATGTCGCCATGGCAACCCCCCCTGAACATGTCCTCACTCTCTCTCCCTCGCGGAGAAGCATTAGGGGATACGAGTGTGACCTTAATACACTCTTTAAAGCTCTCCTCTTTGTTGCATGTGTGCAGAGATAAGCCAGCTAGATAAGCTTTGCACGGCCACAGATATACTTTAAACACAACACTCACCAGGACTCGCCCCGTCAACGTCTGCGCCGAGATCATGACCCCCGCCCAGTCCTTCACCGACGTCATCCAGCCCACCTCGCTGGCCGCCCCCTCATCCTTGTCCGCCCTCTTGAGGACGCCGTCGCCCGTGATGACCCGGTGGACCTCCTGCGAGAATACAAGAGGAGGCAACGTCAACACACAAGAACCAAATGTTTATCAAGAGCCACTGTCTTATTCACTGTGATATGAAGAAAAATGTGCACTCACAGTGCAAAATACACTATTATATTATATGAACGGTATTGACAAATGTAAAAAAAATATTTAGATTTACCTATTAAACCACTAATTAGTATTAGTCGGACTAGTAACGTCAACAATTTTTGTATTTTTTTCCTTTCTTGACTTCTATCTATCCATTTTGTCCCTTTTGGGATCGCGGGGGGTGCTGGAGCCTATCTCAGCTACAATCAGGCGGAAGGCGGGGTACACCCTGGACAAGTCGCCACCTCATCGCAGGGTTAACACAGATAGACAGACAACATTCACACACTAGGGCCAATTTATTGTTGCTAAGCAACCTATCCCCAGGTGCATGTCTTTGGAGGTGGGAGGAAGCCGGAGTACCCGAAGGAAACCCACGCAGTCACGGGAAGAACATGCAAACTCCACACAGAAAGATCCAGAGCCCTGGATTGAACCCTGACTACTCAGGACCTTCGTATTGTGAGGCACATGCATTAACCCTTGTACCCTTGTGCCACCATGCTGCCCCATTTTTGACTTCTTTAGAAAAACACAAACAAATATTACTTATTTTATTCATTTGTCTAAGTATCTTTTATTTAAAAATGACTTTCAAAAAACTGGAAAAATGACTTTCGAAAAACTGTTTGACAAAAGTGAGTAAAAAGTATTTATTTTCTGAAACAAACATTTAAAAAAATCTGCAAAAATTACTTATTTCACTAAAAAAATCTGAAAAATACATACATTTACTTAAATTTTACAAAAAAAACCCAGCAAAGCTTACTTTTTGTTTAGTACAATTCCAATAAACGACAACAATAATCACTTTCAGAAATCACATACAAACCCCGTTTCCATATGAGTTGGTAAATTGTAGTTGATATAAATATAAACGGAATACAATGATTTGCAAATCCTTTTCAACCCATATTCAATTGAATGCACTACAAATACAAGATATTTGATGTTCAAACTCAAAAACGAATTTTTTTTTTGCAAATAATAATTAACGTAGAATTTCATGGCTGCAACACGTGCCAAAGTAGTTGGGAAAGGGCATGTTCACCACTGTGTTACATCACCTTTTCTTTTAACAACACTCAAATGTTTGGGAACTGAGGAAACTAATTGTTGAAGTTTTGAAAGTGGAATTCTTTCTCATTCTTGTTTTATGTAGAGCTTCCGTCATTCAACAGTCCGAGATCTCCGCTGTCGTATTTTACGCTTCATAATGCGGCACACATTTTCCATTGGAGACAGGTCTGGACTGCAGGCGGGCTAGGAAAGTACCCGCACTCTTTTTTTACGAAGCCACGCTGTTGTAACACGTGCTGAATGTGGTTTGGCATTGTCTTGCTGAAATAAGCAAGGGCGTCCATGAAAAAGACAGCACTTAGATGGCAGCATATGTGGTTCCAAAACCTGTATGTACCTTTCAGCATTAATGGTGCCCTCACAGATGTGTAAGTTACCCATGCCTTGGGCACTAATGCACCCCCACACCATTACAGTTGCTGGTTTTTGAACTTTGCGTCGATAACAGTCTGAATGGTTCACTTCCCCTTTGGTCCGGATGACACGATATCGAATATTTCCAAAACAATTTGAAATGTGGACTTATCAGACCACATAACACTTTTCCACTTTGCATCAGTCCATCTTAGATGATCTCGGCCCAGAGGAGCCGGCGGCGTTTCTGGATGTTGTTGATAAATGGCTTTCGCTTTGCATAGTAGAGCTATAACTTGCACTTACAGATGTAGTGACAAACTGTATTTAATGACAGTGGTTTTCTGAAGTGTTCTTGAGCCCATGTGGTGATATCCTTTAGAGATTGATGTCGGTTTTTGATACAGTGCCGTCTGAGGGATCGAAGGCTCACGGTCATTCAATATTGGTTCGCAGCCATGCCGCTCACGTGGAGTGATTTCTCCAGATTCTCTGAACCTTTTGATGATATTATGGACCGTAGATGTCAAAATCCCTAAATTTCTTGCAATTGCACTTTGAGAAACGTTGTTCTTAAACTATTTGACTATTTGCTCACGCAGTTGTGGACAAAGGGGTGTACCTCGCCCCATCCTTTCTTGTGAAAGACTGAGCATTTTTTGGGAAGCTGTTTTTATACCCAAACATGGCACCCACCTGTTCCCAATTAGCTTGCACACCTGTGGGATGTTCCAAATAGGTGTTTGATGAGCATTCCTCAACTTTATCAGTATTTATTGCCACCTTTCCCAACTTCTTTGTCACGTGTTGCTGGCATCAAATTCTAAAAAATCAGTTTGAACATCAAATATGTTTTTTTTTGTAGCATATTCAACTGAATATGGGTTGAAAAGGATTTGCAAATCATTGTATTCCGTTTATATTTACATCGAACACAATTTCACAACTCATATGGAAACAGGGTATGTACATACATACACACGTACATATACAGTATATATACAGGGTTTTTCCCGCGTTCAAAATTGCATGGTGACCCGGCCCCAGCTAATTTTGTGCCGCCACCAACCAGAGTGATTGATATCGCTCAACACGGCGTAAAGCTCCGTCTGTGTTTATTGAGCAATTGATGTCCCTCTGCGGCAGCTACGGATTTTAACTGAAGTTGCAGCGTTGCGCCACTATAGAGGCGCTATCTATATATATATATATATATATATATATATATATATATATATATATATATATATATATATATATATATATATATATATATATATATATATCTTTTCTTTTTTTTCCTATGACAGTCGCACACACGCTAAGTGTGGTGTGGTGAGATTATCCTCTGCGTTTGACCCATCACCCTCACGCCCTGGAGGTGAGGGCAGCAGTGAGCAGCAGCGGTGGCCACGCCCGGGAATCACTTTGGTGATTAAAACTCCAATTCCAACCTTTGAAGCTGAGTGACATTTTTATAGTCTTTGGTATGACTTGGCCGCGGTGTGAACTCATGACCTACCGATCTCGACAGCAGTGCACCGGAAAGACCTGAAGCAACTACCGAAGAAGAAACATATCGAATCCTGTTTCCCGCTACTTCTTCCTCCAAACACGACGAGTTGAGTTTATACCAAAAAGTTCCATTTTGGTTTCATCTGACCAAATGACATTCTCCCAATCCTCTGCTGTATCATCCATGTATCAATCAATCAATCAATCAATGTTTATTTATATAGCCCCAAATCACAAATGTCTCAAAGGACTGCACAAATCATTACGACTACAACATCCTCGGAAGAACCCACAAAAGGGCAAGGAAAACTCACACCCAGTGGGCAGGGAGAATTCACATCCAGTGGGACGCCAGTGACAATGCTGACTATGAGAAACCTTGGAGAGGACCTCAGATGTGGGCAACCCCCCCCCCTCTAGGGGACCGAAAGCAATGGATGTCGAGCGGGTCTAACATGATACTGCGAAAGTTCAATCCATAGTGGCTCCAACACAGCCACGAGAGTTCAATTCAAGCGGATCCAAGACAGCAGCGAGAGTCCCGTCCACAGGAAACCATCTCAAGCGGAGGCGGATCAGCAGCGTAGAGATGTCCCCAACCGATACAGGCGAGCGGTCCATCCTGGGTCTCGACTCTGGACAGCCAGTACTTCATCCATGGTCATCGGACCGGACCCCCTCCACAAGGGAGGGGGGGACATAGGAGAAAGAAAAGAAGCGGCAGATCAACTGGTCTAAAAAGGAGGTCTATTTAAAGGCTAGAGTATACAAATGAGTTTTAAGGTGAGACTTAAATGCTTCTACTGAGGTAGCATCTCAAACTGTTACCGGGAGGGCATTCCAGAGTACTGGAGCCCGAACAGAAAACGCTCTATAGCCCGCAGACTTTTTTTGGGCTCTAGGAATCACTAATAAGCCGGAGTCCTTTGAACGCAGATTTCTTGCCGGGACATATGGTACAATACAATCGGCAAGATAGGCTGGAGCTAGACCGTGTAGTATTTTATACGTAATACCATTTTGGTATAAACTCAACTCGTCGTGTTTGGAGGAAGAAGAATACTGAGTTGCATCACAAGAACACCATACCTACTGTGAAGCATGGGGGTGGAAACATCATACTTTGGGGCTGTTTTTCTGCTAAGGGGACAGGACGATTGATCCGTGTTAAGGAAAGAATGGATGGGGCCATGTATCGTGAGATTTTGAGCCAAAACCTCCTTCCATCAGTGAGAGCTTTGAATGGGTGACCAAATACTTATTTTCCACCATCATTTACAAATAAATACTTTAAAATTCCTACAATGTGAATTCCTGCATTTTTTTTTCACATTCTGTCTCTCACAGTTGAAGTGTACCTATGATGAAAATTACAGACCTCTGTCATCATTTTAAGTGGGAGAACTTGCACAATCGGTGGCTGACTAAATACTTTTTTGCCCCACTGTATGATTTTACAGCAAACTACACATCAAATTAATAAAAAGTATAATAAATTGTACGGCGTTCTTTACAGCATATTACTGCAAATTGAAAAAAACTAAAATTTGTTAGTTATGTTAGTCATTTTTATGCTAGCAACAAAGAATATATTTTTGAGCAATTATTTTAAAACATTTCTTTGAATGCATTTATATTTTTTTGACATTTTACATACTCTTTCTTAGGTGCATTTTCATGTAGCCTAGGGCTGGGTGATATATGGATATACTCGATATATTGCGGGTTTGTCTCTGCGCGATATAGAAAATGACTATATCGTTATATTCGAGTATACGTTCTCATGCAGTTGTTTTTAGCTGCAGTCATTACACTACAGGCTTTTTTCACTCCTTCTTGTCTCTCCTTCTCACAGAGACTTAAATGAAGCGCACCTTCTTACGTGATGAGCAGAGAGGTAGCAGCATGAGTAACATTAGCTGTGATGCTAGCGGAGTGGTGCGAGTGGTAATACGAGAGAAAGGATGTGCGAATCTGGTAACAAATGAAGGAAGAATTAATTCCTAACAAAAACAGCACAGGGTTCATCGTCTGGCGGTGGTTTGGCTTAAAGCAGGAAATGTTGAACAAGTATGTGGCAAAAGCGTTGCTACAAAAAGTAGCACCTACTGCTTATTTGTAGCATCATTTGAAAAGTCACTAGAGAATGAAGAGTGCTTGAAACTCTGCGTGTCAACATCTCTGTTCGGTGCCATACCCACAAAATGCCCATGCAACCATTTCCATATCAACACCATATGAAAAAATTAGTCAACAACAAAAGAAAATCATGTCCGCAGTAACCTACTACAGTGGTTCTCAACCTTTTTTCAGTGATGTACCCCCTGTGAACATGTTTTTAATTCAAGTACCCCCTAATCAGAGCAAAGCATTTTTGGTTGAAAAAAAGAGATAAAGAAGTCAAATACAGCACTATGTCATCAGTTTCTGATTTATTAAATTGTATAACAGTGCAAAATATTGCTCATTTGTAGTGGTCTTTCTTGAACTATTTGAAAAAAAAGATATAAAACAACAAAAAACGTGTTGAAAAATAAACAAGTAATTCAATTCTGTCCACTAAAGACGCTGAGATCATTATCCATGCGTTTGTTACGTCTCGCCTCGACTACTGTAACGTATTATTTTCGGGTCTCCCCATGTCTAGCATTAAAAGATTACAGTTGGTACAAAATGCGGCTGCTAGACTTTTGACAAGAACAAGAAAGTTTGATCACATTACACCTGTACTGGCTCACCTGCACTGGCTTCCTGTGCACTTAAGATGTGACTTTAAGGTTTTACTACTTACGTATAAAATACTACACGGTCTAGCTCCATCCTATCTTGCCGATTGTATTGTACCATATGTCCCGGCAAGAAATCTGCGTTCAAAGGACTCCGGCTTGTTAGTGATTCCCAAAGCCCAAAAAAAGTCTGCGGGCTATAGAGCGTTTTCCGTTCGGGCTCCAGTACTCTGGAATGCCCTCCCGGTAACAGTTCGAGATGCCACCTCAGTAGAAGCATTTAAGTCTCACCTTAAAACTCATTTGTATACTCTAGCCTTTAAATAGACTCCCTTTTTAGACCAGTTGATCTGCCGTTTCTTTTCTTTTTCTTCTATGTCCCACTCGCCCTTGTGGAGGGGGTCCGGTCCGATCCGGTGGCCATGTACTGCTTGCCTGTGTATCGGCTGGGGACATCTCTGCGATGCTGATCCGCCTCCGCTTGGGATGGTTTCCTGCTGGCTCCGCTGTGAACGGGACTCTCGCTGCTGTGTTGGATCCGCTTTGGACTGGACTCTCGCGACTGTGTTGGATCCATTGTGGATTGAACTTTCACAGTATCATGTTAAACCCGCTCGACATCCATTGCTTTCCTCCTCTCCAAGGTTCTCATAGTCATTATTGTCACCGATGTCCCACTGGGTGTGAGTTTTCCTTGCCCTTATGTGGGCCTACCGAGGATGTCGTGGTGGTTTGTGCAGCCCTTTGAGACACTAGTGATTTAGGGCTATATAAGTAAACATTGATTGATTGATTGATTCAATTATAAATAACGATTCCTACACATAGAAGTAATCATCAACTTAAAGTGTCCTCTTTGGGGATTGTAATAGAGATCCATTTGGATTCATGAACTTAATTCTAAACATTTCTTCACAAAAAAAGACATCTTTAACATCAATATTTATGGAACATGTCCACAAAAAATCCAGCAGTCAACACTGAATATTGCATTGTTGTATTTCTTTCCACAGTTTATGAACTTACATTCATATTTTGTTGAAGTATTATTCAATAAATATATTTATAAAGGATGTTTAAATTGTTGCTGTTTTTAGAATATTTTTAAATAATCTCACGTACCCCTTGGCATACCTTTAAGTACCCCCAGGGGTACGCGTACCCCCATTTGAGAACCACTGACCTACCACATCGCAAAGGACATAAACCATTTGATTTCCTCTTATGCAGCTCATTTTTATTTGACACTTATTGAAATATCTTGTGCGACATCATGCATAAAAGTGCACTTCATTTGTTTTGAACTATTGTAGTTGCGTTCTGTACAAAAAGTGCACTTTAATTTAGTGTTGTTTTGATATGTCATCTTAGTGACATCATGCACAAAAGTGCACTAATAGCTTGTTTTAAAATGTCTCTGACAATCTTGCATTTTCTGTTTTGTGGCGACTTGTCCAGGGTGTACCCCGCCTTCCGCCCGATTGTAGCTGAGATAGGCGCCAGCGCCCCCCGCGACCCCGAACGGGAATAAGCGGCAGAAAATGGATGGATGGAGGGAAATGACATGAATATTTGTGCCACTGCTTAATAACTGTTTAATAAATACAGTTTTGGTATATTGACTTAATTGTGGTTTCCCTCTCTGCATGTAAGTTTAAAATGAGCATATATTAATGCAGTATAAACAAGAATGTTTTAATGTAGACACATAGCATCATCATACTGCTGTGATTATATGTGTCAAGTGTTCATTCAAGGCCAAGGCAAAATATGGAGATATATATCGTGTATCGTGACATGGCCTAAAAATATTGACATATTAAAGGCCTACTGAAACCCACTACTACCGACCACGCAGTCTGATAGTTTATATATCAATGATGAAATATTAACATTGCAACACATACCAATACAGCCTTTTTAGTTTACTAAATAACAATTTTAAATTTCCCTTGAAGTGTCGCGGTATGATGACGCGTGCGTTTGAGGTCTCGGGTTGTAGCGGACATTATTTTCCTACCCGATCTAAGCTATAAGTAGTCTGCTTTAATCGCATAATTACACAATATTCCGGACATCTGTGTTGCTGAATCCTTTGCAATTTGTTCAATTAATAATGGAGAAGTCAAAGTAGAAAGATGTAGGTTGGAAGCTTTTAGCCTTTAGCCACACAAACACAGCCGGTGTTTCCTTGTGTAAAATTCCCGAAGTTGAAGCTTTACTATGGAACAAAGCGGTCAAGCGAACATTGATCCCGACCACATGTCAACCGTCAGTTTTCGGTGAGAAAAATGAGGTAATAAGTCTGCTCTTACCGAAGAAATCAGCGGAGCCAGCGTCCTCCTGCAGCTGCGTGACTTCCCTCAGAGACTCTGGCGTCAACACACCCGTGGCCACACGCCTCCGACTTTCAGGTACTATTTAATCTCACTAAAACACTAGCAACACAATAGAAAGATAAGGGATTTTCCAGAATTATCCCTAGTAAATGTGCCTAATAACATCTGAATTGCTGCCACTGCAATCGCCTTTTATTTTTCTTATTCTAGTCATTCACTCTAAATTTCCTCATCCACGAATCTTTCATCCTCGCTCAAATTAAATGGGGAAATTGTCGCTTTCTCAGTCCGAATAGCTCTTGCCGCTGTAGGCTATGATTATAAACAATCTGAGGATGTGAGTAGCTCCACAACCCGTGACGTCACGCGCACACCGTCTGCTACTTCCGGTACAGGCAAGGCTTTTTTATTTGCGACCAAAAGTTGCGAACTTTATCGTGGATGTTCTCTACTAAATCCTTTCAGCAAAAATATGGCAATATCGCGAAATGATCAAGTATGACACATAGAATGGACCTTCTATCCCCGTTTAAATAAGAAAATCTCATTTCAATAGGCCTTTAATAAAAGGCCATAATCACCCAGTCCTAATGTAGCCTATACATTTTGAAAACATTGACATTTTACTGAAGCATGAATGCGTGCATGTATTTATTATTTTGTATTATTTATTTTCTCTAATTCAGCATGCACATATATTTGCTTTATTTTGCTCCAGCCCCAAATCAGCTGGGATGAGGCTCCTGAACATGAAGGGGTGAGCAAGCCTATGAGTGAATGAATGGTGTGTGTTTTACACAAAGAGCCTCCAGTGTGAGCAGTGTGTGTACTGTATATACTGCATATAGTACATGTACGTACAGTAGTAGCAGTACAGTAAAGAGACTTGTGGTTGAACAAACACAAGCTTCCGGCTCACGTGTCAAGCATCCATGATGTTGGCACACGTAAAGTAAACCCCTCCCCAAAATAGTCCTGCTTTTCCCGTCCATGACTCAAAGCTATTGGAAACACACGTGTGCCTTGATGTCCATGCCGGTGATTTTAGCGCCACACGTTCTGCACATGAGGAAAGGGCCGCCTTCAAAGCATCCAGACCGACGCCCCCCCCCCACACACACCCCACTACCCCCCATGCATTGCAAGTATGTATTTCCACTGAGCCGTAAATCTTTTTAGCACCACCTTATCAACGGAAATGTCACATGCAACAGTTGTGGATAGATGACGTATATTAAACTTAGTTAAAATACATAAAAAATGTGGATTCCACATCAAAAATATACAAAAACGTCCAGTCTGAACTATCCATCTATCCATTTTATACCACTTGTCCCTTTTATTTTCTAGCAATTTATGTTTATAAAAATATACTGTATAGTCAGAGACATACTTTTATCCAAGCTCATTAAAAGAGAACATACTACAAACCTCGTTTCCATACGAGTTGAGAAATTGTGTTAGATGTAAATATAAACGGAATACAATGATTTGCAAATCCTTCTCAACCCATATTCAGTTGAATATGCTACAAAGACAACATATTTGATGTTCAAACTGATAACATTTTTTTTGCAAATAATCATTAACTTTAGATTTTGATGCCAGCAACACGTGACAAAGAAGTTGGGAAAGGTGGCAATAAATACTGATACAGTTGAGGAATGCTCATCAAACACTTATTTGGAACATCCCATAGGTGTGCAGGCTAATTAGAAACAGGTGGGCGCCATGATTGGGTATAAAAACAGCTTCCATGAAATGCTCAGTCTTTCACAGGAAAGGATGGGGCGAGGTACACCCCTTTGTCCACAACTGCGTGAGCAAATAGTCAAAATGTTAAAGAACAACGTTTCTTGCATGAAATTTAGGGATTTCAACATCCACGCTCCATAATATCATCAAAAGGTTCAGAAAATCTGGAGAAATCACTCCACGTAAGCGGCATGGCTGGAAACCAACATTGAATGACCGTGACTTTCGATCTTCTCAGACGGCACTGTATCAAAAACCGACATCAAACTCTAAAAGGATATCACCATATGGGCTCAGAAACACTTCAGAAAACCACTGTCACTAAATACAGTTTGTCACTACATCTGTAAGTGCAAGTTAAAGCTCTACTATGCAAAGCGAAAGCCATTTATCAACAACATCCAGAAAACGCCGCCGGCTTCTCTGGGCCCGAGATCATCTAAAATGGACTGATGCGAAGTGGAAAAGTGTTCTGTGGTCTGGCGAGTCCACATTTCAAATAGTTTTTGGAAATATTCTACATCATGTCATCCGGACCAAAGTGGAAGCGAACCATCCAGATTGTTATCGACGCAAAGTTCAAAAGCCAGCATCTGTGATGGTGTGGGGGTGCATTAGTGCCCAAGGCATGGGTAACTTACACATCTGTGAAGGCATCATTAATGCTGAAAGGTACATACAGGTTTTGGAACCACATATGCTGCCATCTAAGCGCCGTCTTTTTCATGGACGCCCCTGCTTATTTTAGCAAGACAATGCCAAGCCACATTCAGCATGTGTTACAACAGCGTGACTTCGTAAAAAAAAAAGAGTGCGGGTACTTTCCTGGCCCGCCTGCAGTCAAGACCTGTTTCCCATCGAAAATGTGTGGCGCATTATGAAGCGTAAAATACGACAGCGGAGACCCCGGACTGTTGAACGACTGAAGCTCTACACAAAACAAGAAGGGTAAAGAATACCACTTTCAAAGCTTCAACAATTAGTTTCCTCAGTTCCCAAACGTTTTTTGAGTGTTGTTAAAAGGTGTTGTAACACAGTGGTGAACATGCCCTTACCCAACTACTTTGGCACGTGTTACAGCCATGAAATTCTAAGTTAATTATTATTTGCAAAAAAAATAAAGTTTATGAGTTTGAACATCAAATATGTTGTCTTTGTAGCATATTCAACTGAATATGGGTTGAAAAGGATTTGCAAATCATTGTATTCCGTTTATATTTACATCGAACACAATTTCCCAACTCATATGGAAACGTGGTTTGTACATTTTTAACCACTCTTTAATAGGAGCTCGGAAGTATTTTTGTAGTTTTGTTATTTCCTTTTATCATAATTATTGATATAGTCAAGTATTATTATCTTTTAAACTTCAATCATAATTTTTTGCTATACTGAGTGTATTTTTCATATCGTCATAATCAAATCGTTGGTTGTGCTTTTTTATTTGCATATGTCACAATCTCCTAATTAAGAAGTCTTAATGGGAATCACACTTTTTTGGGGAATTTTGCCTATGATTCACATTTCTTATGTGAGACAAGAACACATGGTTTCTCTTTTATTCTTGCATTCTAAATCGTAAATAAACGTTAGCAAAAATCAGCTAACAATAGAGTCAATCTGAGTTTATCTATTTCACCCATAAAGCCCTCTAAAAATATCTAAAAACCGCCAACAATACTCCATTTATGTTTTGTGACCTGAATATTACCCAAGTATTAGCGTTACTGTTATAATAAACGCTATTGTTAAGGACCTATTTTTAGCGGCCCATTGATAACAGGGAGGTAACTAGCTTATGCTGCTATATGACATCATGAGCTGGTGAGCTGCTCTCTCGCTTCTGAGTTGGTGAAAGTTAATTCTAGATTATAAATCATGTCTCTCACCTAAATAGTAGAAGGTTGTGGCCATAAACCAAGAAGTTGGTCAACTTTGACATCCAACTTAAACTGGGAAATGGCGAGAAAGACATGGAGAGATGCACCCACTTTTTTTTTACCCTTCGCGGGGATTATGAGTCATCTGTGGCATTTCTGGCTCTTTCCATTCATCCTTTCGATAGATTTAGTAAAAAAAAAGCGCTAAAGTTGATTTAAAAAATAAAAAAAAGGTAGGCCTACTTAAAATATAATGATAAATGTATATTTTTACATGCTTTTTTTTTTCAAATTAGTTTCCCTAAAAACGCCACATTTTTCCTCAAAAATGATGTGACTAAATTTTGTTGGTGGATGTGTTTGATTGAAAACACATTTTATCCACATAAGCATTAAGTTTGGACATTATTTCTAAGGCGGACACATCAGTGTTTCCCAAACATATACGCAGTTAATTTTGACCCTAACAAACATTATAACGCATCTGGTCTGCCAGAGAATAAGAAGACTGAGCAGGAAGAATTAGTGTTGACAACTTAGCGATTCTATCACTATATTTAGTAGATATGTCCAATAATGGGTTTTTTGCAGATATCCGATATTCCAATATTGTCCAACTCTTAATTAGCGATTCCGATATCAACCAATACCGATATATACAGTCGTGGAATTAACACATTATTATGCCTAATTTCGTTGTGATGCCCCGCTGGATGCATTGAAAATTATATAACAAGGTTTTCCAAACTAAATCAACTCAAGTTATGGAAAAAAAATGCCAACGTGGCACTGCCATATTCAATATCAAAGTCACAAAGTGCATAATTTTTTTTTAACATGCCTCAAAACAGCACCTTGGAATTTGGGACATGCTCTCCCTGAGAGAGCATTTGCAGGTTGAGGTGGGCGGGGTTGGAGGGGAGTGTGTATTGTAGCGTCCCTGAACAGTTAGTGCTGCAAGGGGTTCTGGGTATTTGTTCTGTTGTGTTTATGTTGTGTTACGGTGTGGATCTTCTCCCGAAATGTTTTTGTCATTTTTGTTTGGTGTGGGTTCAGAGTGTATCGCATATTAGTAACAGTGTTAAAGTTGTTTATACAGTCACCCTCAGTGTGCAGCGGCGTTCTAAAGAGTCATAAATTTTACTTTTTGAAACAGATACCAATAATTTCCGATATTACATTTTAAAGCATTTATCGGCGGATATCGGCAGTCCAATATTATCGGACATCTGTAACATTTAGTGAATACTATGGCTGTAAATTTTTGGGCACCACATGTGCAGTGGGGGTTACGATTCGACTCAGAATTGATTCTCAAGTCGAAATCAATACTTTAATAACATTGGGTGCCAGTTATATGATTAACAACATTTGTATTCGTTTACTTGAAGGACAATGTGCAGATACATTAAGAAGATGGCTGCACCAGATTCAGCACCATGCTAATTTCCATCTGTAGTCCTTTTATGGTGCATCTAAAATCCACTATTAAATTACACCAGATTGAAAATACACAACAACATTGAAATTACATAATGATAAACAATTTAAAATACAAGTACAAAACAGAGGGCCATTTGAATTACAAATCAGTGGACATTTTTGCAGCTTCATTTAAAGTGAAGAAGTATATAAAGTGCAGCAGTTTTTTAATCAAAGTCCACATACAGTGCAGTAGCCGTCAAATGATACCCATAAGCCCCAAAATAAACAGCTCTGATAGATTTCTATATTACTTAAAAGAAAAAATGTAAATTAAAACAAAGATAGTAATGACATTTCATTTGGGAAATTATTCAAAAATGTATCTGAATACATTTTGGTACCGGTACCAAAATATAATATTCTTCATCTAAACGGGAAGATATAAACATCCCAGCAGTCGGCATCCCAGTGAGAGCAGACATTGTACAGTTAGTGATTGTTTTATAATGTTTGTTGTTTCTTATGATGTCTGTCCTGAGAAGTAGTCGGCGTTATTGAAGGAAAAAGCTAACTTTGTGGTGAGTCCGTGAAAAGATTGCGCCGCTGTATACCTAAAATTAGCAAAATACAAAAATTCTACATGTTTTTTTTTTAAATAAGTGCCTGTTACTACATCACATATGTACTTACTATACAGTAAATTTATCGTTAATGGGGGGGTTTTGGATGTTTTTAGAGCACTATGTAGGCGGAATTGAGCGACGCCCTTTGACTCCATTGTTAGCAGACTTTTTCTAACATTTATTTATGATTTAGAATGCATACAATAAAGAAAAAACATGTGAGTATTGTGAATGATGGGCAACATTTAAAAAGAGTGCAGTTCCCCTTTAAGTGCCAAACTTTAGTGCAATAAAGTAAAACACATTTATGAATGTGGTGTTGATGCATTGACAAAAAGTGCTTCTCCTGTTCAATTCCCTGAGGCCACTGTGACACAGTGAGAAGATGCTAGGGCACAGTTACCTTAGTTACTGTTGCTAAGTCTGATAAGGATGGACAGAAGGCATTCAAGACTGCATGCACTATAAAAAAAAAAACATTTTTAAAAGTACTGAATTGAACTTGAATGTGCTACTTTGTGATTTATAGCGTGGATGCTTTCTAATTCTGTCTCATACCCAACTAAAAAAAGATGGTGTTAATTAGTATGTCTCAGTGATTCACAACCCGAAAACATCCAAATGATGTGGACCCCACCAACCCCCACCCCGCCATTAATCACCTCCACTATTAGGGGAAAATTGATGGCTGCACTCTGAAATTCAATTAGGTAAGGAGGCATTAAGTAGAGGCCAGCCGACCACGGAGCTCTCTTACTGCGGCACAGAGCCCTGCGGCGCTAACCGCATCCTACTAGCACAACATGGCCGCCAACAGTGTTGTGTATTAATATTGACATGTTATATAGACAACGTACAAAGTGGACTATTCAAATATTAATGCGTTGGAACCAATTATGAATAGTGCCAAAAAATGTCGTCCTGTGATGTTAAAACACTCCACAAACATAGGCCAAAAAAACGGAAATGCTGATTATCGGTCCTGCTAGACACATAAGATGTAGTCAGCTGGAGGCGTGCCTTAATGAAATTAAACAATGGATGTCCGCTAACTTTTTGCAACTCAACGCCAAAAAAACGGAAATGCTGATTATCGGTCCTGCTAGACACCGAACTCTATTTAATAATACAACTCTAACATTTGACAACCAAACAATTAAACAAGGCGACACGGTAAAGAATCTGGGTATTATCTTCGACCTAACTCTCTCCTTTGAGGCACACATTAAAAGCGTTACTAAAACGGCCTTCTTTCATCTCCGTAATATCGCTAAAATTCGCTCCATTCTGTCCACTAAAGAAGCTGAGATCATTATCCATGCGTTTGTTACGTCTCGCCTCGACTACTGTAACGTATTATTTTCGGGTCTCCCCATGTCTAGCATTAAAAGATTACAGTTGGTACAAAATGTGGCTGCTAGACTTTTGACAAGAACAAGAAAGTTTGATCACATTACACCTGTACTGGCTCACCTGCACTGGCTTCCTGTGCACTTAAGATGTGACTTTAAGGTTTTACTACTTACGTATGAAATACTACACGGTCTAGCTCCATCCTATCTTGCCGATTGTATTGTACCATATGTCCCGGCAAGAAATCTGCGTTCAAACGACTCCGGCTTATTAGTGATTCCCAAAGCCCAAAAAAAAGTCTGCGGGCTATAGAGCGTTTTCATTTCGGGCTCCAGTACTCTGGAATGCCCTCCCGGTAAAAGTTCTTACAGACACCGTTGTCGATAAGTTTCTTCTTTTTCTCTATATTCTTGTTATGGGGCATTCATTCTACCCTGTTGGCTTTTCTAATATAAAGTAATGTAAAGTTCTTACTTATATCTGTCAGTAAACTCGCCATGAAAGCGCTGAAAACAGTGAGTTTTCATTTATCACTCAAGGAATAATCTGGTGCGCCTTTTGTATGAAAATAGACCTGACTAGACTAATCCGGTGCGCCCAATGGTCCGAAAAATACAGTATATAAAAGGTAGCATCTAAAATCTCAGATACGACATCCAATACAGTTTTGGTTAAAATGGTACATTTTAACCAAAATAAGGCCACCCTCAAAATGATGCTTTTTTTTTTTTTTTTTTTTTTTAATTTAGAAATGTAGTGTTTTATACAACACAATGGCAGTATCATTGCAAAAGATTTGCTAAAACGCAACCCAAACAGAAGGCCACATTTTGACAATTTCTTCAAAGACAATTCGGCGCAATATTTCCTTACCGTTCATGGATTCAACTTTTGTGAGTAAAGAAGATGTTTTCGTACAAACTGCTACTAAAATGTCTCGCTAACAATCTCAGGCTGTGCTAAGGAGTGACACGCTCCCCCTGTGTCACTCGTTAGTTGCACCTGAGCGTGCACTTCCCGGTCTAGCAAGCTGCGGTCCTAATTGGACGTAAAACATTAAACAGGGACGATGCTTTTTAATGCCAGCGGGGTCAGAGGTCAAACACTTGAGCTTCGGTATGTCCAATTATTCTCCCCGGGCTATGATTTTATCTGAAAGGTCACAGGCGGGAAGACGGGGAGGGGTTCTTTAAAAGTCAGCAGTGGCATTTCTGGCTCTTTTGATAGATTTATCAAAGCAAAAGTGCTAAAGATGATTTAAAAAAAAAATGTATGCCAACTTTCATATAATTAAAATATAATATGAAAATGATAGAAAAATAATAAATATATTTTTTAATGCTTTTTTTGACAAATTAGTTTAACTAAAGATGCTAAATTTTCCTTAAAACGTGACTAAATTTTGGTGGTGGATGTGTTTGATTGATAACACATTTAACCCACATAAACACTAAGTTTGGACAATATTTCTAAGGCGGACAGATCTGGCGCTCACAAACATATTATAGAATAACATAGAATAGAAAGTACTTTAAATAAATAAATGGGTTGTACTTGTATAGCGCTTTTCTACCTTCAAGGTACTCAAAGCGCTTTGACACTACTTCCACATTTACACACACATTCACACACTGATGGAGGGAGCTGCCATGCAAGGCGCCAACCAGCACCCATCAGGAGCAAGGGTGAAGTGTCTTGCTCAGGACACAACGGACGTGACGAGGTTGGTACTAGGTGGGATTTGAACCAGGGACCCTCGGGTTGCGCACGGCCACTCTCCCACTGCGCCACGCCGTCTTTATTGATCCCTGGGGGAAATTCAGCACCACAGTTCGCTCCCAATAGACAATAATAATAATAAAAAATATATAACATATATAATATATTTATAATGTATAAATAATATCGTGGGCTCACACTCCTCAGCCTTCCCGGTAAGGTTTATTCAGGTGTACTGGAGAGGAGGCTACGCCGGATAGTCGAACCTCGGATTCAGGAGGAACAGTGTGGTTTTCGTCCTGGTCGTGGAACTGTGGACCAGCTCTATACTCTGGGCAGGGTTCTTGAGGGTGCATGGGAGTTTGCCCAACCAGTCTACATGTGCTTTGTGGACTTGGAGAAGGCATTCAACCGTGTCCCTGGGGAAGTCCTGTGGGGAGTGCTCAGAGAGTATGGGGTATCGGACTGTCTTATTGTGGCGGTCCGCTCCCTGTATGATCAGTGCCAGAGCTTGGTCCGCATTGCCGGCAGTAAGTCGAACACATTTCCAGTGAGGGTTGGACTCCGCCAAGGCTGTCCTTTGTCACCGATTCTGTTTATAACTTTTATGGACATAATTTCTGGGCGCAGTCAAGGCGTTGAGGGGTTCCGGTTTGGTAACCGCAGGATTAGGTCTCTGCTTTTTGCAGATGATGTGGTCCTGATGGCTTCATCTGACCGGGATCCTCAGCTCTCACTGGATCGGTTCGCAGCCGAGTGTGAAGCGACCGGAATGAGAATCAGCACCTCCAAGTCCGAGTCCATGGTTCTCGCCCGAAAAAGGGTGGAATGCCATCTCCGGGTTGGGGAGGAGACCCTGCCCCAAGTGGAGGAGTTCAAGTACCTAGGAGTCTTGTTCACGAGTGAGGGAAGAGTGGATCGTGAGATCGACAGGCGGATCGGTGCGGCGTCTTCAGTAATGCGGACGTTGTACCGATCCGTTGTGGTGAAGAAGGAGCTGAGCCGGAAGGCAAAGCTCTGAATTTACCGGTCGATCTACGTTCCCATCCTCACCTATGGTCATGAGCTTTGGGTCATGACCGAAAGGATAAGATCACGGGTACAAGCGGCCGAAATGAGTTTGGGTCTCTCCCTTAGAGATAGGGTGAGAAGCTCTGCCATCCGGGAGGAACTCAAAGTAAAGCCGCTGCTCCTCCACATTGAGAGGAGCCAGATGAGGTGGTTCGGGCATCTGGTCAGGATGCCACCCGAACGCCTCCCTAGGGAGGTGTTTAGGGCACGTCCAACCGGTAGGAGGCCATGGGGAAGACCCAGGACACGTTGGGAAGACTATGTCTCCCGGCTGGCCTGGGAACGCCTCGGGATCCCCCGGGAAGAGCTAGACGAAGTGGCTGGGGAGAGGGAAGTCTGGGCTTCCCTGCTTAGGCTGCTGCCCCCGCGACCCGACCTCGGATAAGCGGAAGAAGATGGATGGATGGAAATAATATAAGTGTATTCTACATATATTCTACATTTAAGTGCAGTCAAGAAGGAACATATGCATTATAAAGGGCACGACTTGATAGAAAGTAAATGCAGAGTAAATGTAAAAATATAAAAAAGCACAAACCGAACAAAGAACAAAGACAAGCGACAAGGACGGAGCGAACTGCAGCAGCGGCCGTCTAGATCGACACATGCGCACTATAACCTGGTCTGCCGGAGAATAAGAAGAGTGAGCAGGAGGAATTAGTGTTGACATCTTAGCGATGTTCTCAATATATTTGGTGAATACTATGGCTGTGAATTTTTGTGGGGGTTACGATTCCCGATTCAAAATACTTTTTTAAAAAACATTGGGTCCCAATTCTATGATTAACAACATACCTTCATAAAATAGATAAACAGCGCTGATCAATTTGTATATTATTTAAAATAAAATAAAAATTATGTTTTAGGGGTGTAACAGTACACAAAAATTTCGGTTCGGTTTGTACCTCAGTTCAGAGGTCACGGTTCGGTTCATTTTCGATACAGTAAGAAAATAACAAAATATACATTTTTTGGTTATTTATTTAACACATTTTCCACCAAAAATATTTTTCTCAGTGGAATATTTGATGTGAAGTAATCGGAAACTTGGATCGGTCAAAAATTCATAATAACATTGATTTTGATTTATTATTATGTTTTGAGCAATGACAGTTTGAAAGAAAAAAAAAACAGCTTTGTTTTATTAGTCAACGTTGCCACTTTTTCTAAATTACATTTAGCCTTTAAACTTTTTATTTCACTTTTGTTTATTTTAATAGTATTTTTAGAATGTGCCGTGGGCCTTTAAAACATTAGCTGTGGGCCGCAAATGGCCTCCGGGGTACACTTTGGACACCCCTGCTATAGATAATACAAAATAAAATCTGATAAATCTTTTGGTAAAAAGCAGAGCCTGGCGACGCATGCGCGTTTATCATAACTCTCTCGCTCTCACTGTCTCTGTCCCTCCCTCACCAATGTTGCTGCGCACACAATTTTTTTTTTTTTTAACCCCTTTTTAACCCTGAACATACATTGAAAATACACGCAACCCTAACTTAAAATGCCGGACATTTGAGGCATTTAAGAAACTCCACCCGGACAGCCCCACAAAAGAGAACATATCCGATGAGAAGAGGAGGTATGGTTAATCTATCGTAGCCCGGTCGCTGCTAGCATGCTGTGTGTTGTTTTCTTTTGATTGATTGAAACTTTTATTAGTAGATTGCACAGTACAGTACATATTCTGTACAATTGACCACTAAATGGTAACACCCCAAAAAGGTTTTTGAACTTGGGGGTCCACGTAAATCAATTCATGGTGCCTCGGTGTGCATTGTTTACACAACGTGCGATGCCCTACTTAATATGTCCGTGTGGAACTCGTTCGGTACACCTCTTAACCAAACTCCCCGTACCGAAACGGTTCAACGCAAATACACGTACCTTTAGCCCCCTAGTATGTTTAATGTATCATAATATTTTATGTTAAAACAAAGATAATAATGACATCTTTTGTTGTTTTCTTTATTTTAAAAAGTATTGAAAAATATCTGAATACATTTTGGTACTGGTACCAAAACATTGGTATCGCCACAACCCATCCATCCACTTTCTACTGCTTGTCCCTTAAGTCCAAGTTACAATCATCCTATCATTATTTTGTTTTGCTATTTTTAGCCAACTTTTATATTTTGTTTAGTTTTTATAAAAGAAAAAATAATCTTGTTTCAACAGTTTTTTGTGGCCCAATGAAAGATTTTACTGAATGCACTTTGGACAGCCCTGGTTTACGATGACCGTCACCAAACTAGGGCTGCACCTAACGATTATTTTGATAGTTGATTAGTCGACTAATTAGATAATAAGGCTAATTATCGACTTCTAAATGCAGCTTAAGTTATTTTAAGCATGTGCTTACTAACAAAGATGACTAATTCATTCATAAATATGTATTTATACTGTAACTGTTCTGCTTATTCAGCAGTTACAAAAAAGTAAACGACTAATAATTGACTAATATTGCTGTACGCAGTATCTGAAGAGCATATAAAAAAGCATTTCACTGTGGTATAGTCCACATGTGACGAATAAACTCTGAACCTTTAAAAATGTTGTCCATTTAAAGGAAAAGAAAGGCAAAGTGCTGAAAAAAAACATTAACCTTGATTACAGTATGTACTCTAAAAACAGTTTAAATAGCAGCAATGAAAACAAACAACAAAACACTAAATCTAACTTCCACAAAAAGAAAAGCATTTTGTGATGTTTAAAAATCTGCACACTGGTATATTGACTATTGATTCACTTCTGGCAGTTTTATAACTTTTAAGACTCAATGTTAAGAAGTCTATATTTTATTAATTATTGAAATATTGGCTATTTAACAGATTGTATGTTTAATCTTATGATACCCTGTGTGTGTGTGTGTGTGTGTGTGGTTCGAGTTTCAGTGCCTTTTTAGCACATTGCAAATTGACGCTAATTTAAAAAGTACCGTATTTTCCGGACTATAAGGAATATCCTTTTTTTTTTCAAAACTCGACTAAGCCTTATAAACAGGTGCGCCTTATGCAGTGGTTCTCAACCTTTTTTCAGTGATGTACCCCCTGTGAACGTTTTTTTAATTCAAGTACCCCCTAATCAGAGCAAAGCATTTTTGGTTGAAAAAAAGAGATAAAGAAGTAAAATACAGCACTATGTCATCAGTTTCTGATTTATTAAATTGTATAACAGTGCAAAATATTGCCCATTTGTAGTGGTCTTTCTTAAACTATTTGGAAAAAAATATATAAAATTAACTAAAAACTAGTGATTCAATTATAAATAAAGATTTCTACACATTGTAATAGAGATCCATCTGGATTCATGAAGTTAATTCTAAACATTTCTTCACAAAAAAAAAATCTTTAACATCTATATTTATGGAACATGTCCACAAAAAATCTAACTTTCAACACTGAATACTGCATTGTTACATTTCTTTTCACAGTTTATGGACTTACATTCATATTTTGTTGAAGTATTATTCTATAAATATATTTATAAAAAGATTTTTGAATTGTTTCTATTTTTAGAATATTTTTAAAAAAATCTCACGTACCCCTTGAGATACCTTCAAGTACCCCCAGGGGTACGCCTACCCCCATTTGAAAACCACTGGCCTAATGTATGGAATAATTCTGGTTTTGCTTACCTACCTCGTAGCAATTTTATTTGGTACATAGTGAAATGATACATGTGACCAGTAGATGGCAGTCAAACATAAGAGATACGAGTAGACTGCACTATGATGGCAATATGACTCAAACAACACCAACATTTTATATATGTTCCATTGAAAATATAGAACATTACAGACGGCGCTCAAAAATTGATCAAATTCTTTTAGTACGACTCTGGTAAGCTATAAAGCCGCACCACTTGATGGATTGTTGGCGCATTAAACATACGAGTATCATTACGGTGTGTGTCAGAATAATTGTATCTAAGTTATCACAAAACTTTGTGTTACCATGAGTTCCCAGCGAGAGGACAAAAGCTGTCTTTGATCTTACCAAGCAAAAGGCTTGTAAAACTCCACTGTGTACGATGGAAAGCGATAATAAGGGGTCAGTTTCTTAGATCTATTGTGATCCACAGGAAGATCTTGTCTTGACCCGAGATCTACAAAGTGGAGAGAAAGCAGGACCTGACGCAAGCTCCAGGCATCTTTTCTTTGAACTGTTTTGTGACCAAGAGCGACAGCTCTTTACAACCCCCTCTCCCCTTAGAAACAGCTGTTGCCATCTAATCAGAAAAACTCAAAATAAAATAGGATGCATGCAATCCTTTCGCCAGAGCGTGGGACGACACTGTACAAGAGTACAGGTGTACTCGCTCTCCTTATTGAGCTAAATTGAATCCTGTCTGTTTAATTACTTGCTTCTTGTCTGTTTAATAGATGTCATCGGTATTTGAACCTGACAGTGTGTGTATAAGGTAAGATATCTGGTGGGGGGTTTTTTTTGCAATATTATGCAGAAGCAACTTTTCTTACCATCTGGTACCTGCTGATCTGTATTTGGGATCTGCCTTTGTAGTCCGTGTGACACCGTAGTTGGCAAGCTTCTTCTTTGTCTCTATCTTCTTGTTATGGGACATTCATCCTCCGCTGTTGCCATTTCTAATATAAAGTAGTGTCAAGTTCTTACTTATATCTGTCAGTTAACTCGCTAAAACATACCAGTGTAGTGAGTTTAAATTATTCACCCAAGGAACTTTACTTATTAGAGAATTCGTAAGAGGTCGGACGGTTTTGCACGAAACAAATTTCCGGCCTTATTGTTGTTTCCGGATGAGGAGATGCTGCTCCGTTATTGATTGAAGTAAAGTCTGAATGTCATTAACACAGTTAGCTCCATCTTTTGACACTTCTTTCTCTCCCGTCCTTGCACGCTACACCGCTACAACAAAGATGACGGAGAGAAGACGCTGTCGAAGGTGAGCTACATAAATAAGACCGCCCACAAAACGGCGCATGCTGAAGCGACTGCCAGAAAGCGGCTTGACGATGATCTGTAAAACCTAATCTATGCAGCATTTTGACCAAAGAACCATCCTTACATGTTATGTAGACCACAAGGAAGTGCTTTACATTTAACTTTCGTCTTGTGTTAGGGTCGGCACCGACCCGTTTTAGTTTTTAAATGCATAAAAACACCACATACATTTATTTTTTTGCATCAAAGCTTTTGGACTTTGTCAGGAACCTCTTTGTCAACAAAATAAAACATTTTAATTTTTTTAACTAAATTATAAAATGCTCTGGTAGAAATTATGCCCTTGGTGTTGTTAGGGTCGGTTTCGACCCAGTTATGAAAATAAGATGATAAAGCAATGATAAGAGCCAAAACTGAACACACTGACAGCCAGCTCCTCTCCCAATCATGTGAGCTTTAGTGGATTCTCATTTTACCTTGTTATCCTGTACAAAAACAAACAAAAGACGGACACTAAAAGTGTCACTTTTTGCCACTCTGATTTTGTTTTTTATTAGTTTTGGAACTAGTAATCTATTTCTCTTGGTTTCATTTGCTTGATTGGTTGTTGTTGGGTTGATGTTGGATTTCTGTTGCTGAAAAAAATACTTTTCAGCCTTTTTCTTGAAGTAAATATATATGGGTCGAAATTGACCCGTAACACCATAGATGTTACTATAGTTAAAATTATTAAAATGAAAAAATAAATAAAACACATTTATTTAAGAGATGTGTTCTAATACCCCTTAGTAATAGTTAGGTAACACAACAACCTTTTTTTTTATGTATATGATTCTCTTGAGGTTCTTTTTACCATTTTTAAAAATTGAAATCGAGGGGTATACTGACAAAAAAAGGCCCAATGGCCTAAACCAAAAATATTAAAACCAATATTTTCAAGGATAAGGAAGCCTAACGAGGTAACCAAGAGATGAGAAACAAATTGGATGATAGATAATTGTTTTTAGTGTATTTTACAGCTGATTTAAGACATGGGTCAAAACCGACCCGTTAACATAAGAGATGGTAACAGAAAGCTAACACAAGAGGAAGGTTAAAAAAACACAAAATAATAATATGACTCCTTTAATGCGCCTTATAATCCGATGCGCTTTATATATGAAAAAAGATCAAAAATTTGGTCCAGAAAATACGGTACTTGAATCAATGCAGACAAAGTTTATCTGGCTGATTTTGGCTCAAATGATGGCTAAAGTTATTTTTCACACAACTTCGTCTCACTCTTGTTAGCTGGCTAGCAAGGTAGAAGCTAACACTCTTACCAAGGCTGTGTCCGTGTCCTCCCTCCAAATGTCAAAAGTTAAAGTACC